>NC_047124.1:38421478-38678978 GCF_902500255.1 Thalassophryne amazonica | reverse complement strand
AGGAATGGTCTATTTGAAGAGTTTCAGTCAGGTTTTAGAATTCATCATAGTACAGAAACAGCATTAGTGAAGGTTACAAATGATCTTCTTATGGCCTCGGACAGTGGACTCATCTCTGTGCTTGTTCTGTTAGACCTCAGTGCTGCTTTTGATACTGTTGACCATAAAATTTTATTACAGAGATTAGAGCATGCCATAGGTATTAAAGGCACTGCGCTGCGGTGGTTTGAATCATATTTGTCTAATAGATTACAATTTGTTCATGTAAATGGGGAATCTTCTTCACAGACTAAAGTTAATTATGGAGTTCCACAAGGTTCTGTGCTAGGACCAATTTTATTCACTTTATACATGCTTCCCTTAGGCAGTATTATTAGACGGTATTGCTTAAATTTTCATTGTTACGCAGATGATACCCAGCTTTATCTATCCATGAAGCCAGAGGACACACACCAATTAGCTAAACTGCAGGATTGTCTTACAGACATAAAGACATGGATGACCTCTAATTTCCTGCTTTTAAACTCAGATAAAACTGAAGTTATTGTACTTGGCCCCACAAATCTTAGAAACATGGTGTCTAACCAGATCCTTACTGTGGATGGCATTACCCTGACCTCTAGTAATACTGTGAGAAATCTTGGAGTCATTTTTGATCAGGATATGTCATTCAAAGCGCATATTAAACAAATATGTAGGACTGCTTTTTTGCATTTACGCAATATCTCTAAAATTAGAAAGGTCTTGTCTCAGAGTCATGCTGAAAAACTAATTCATGCATTTATTTCCTCTAGGCTGGACTATTGTAATTCATTATTATCAGGTTGTCCTAAAAGTTCCCTAAAAAGCCTTCAGTTAATTCAAAATGCTGCAGCTAGAGTACTGACGGGGACTAGAAGGAGAGAGCATATCTCACCCATATTGGCCTCTCTTCATTGGCTTCCTGTTAATTCTAGAATAGAATTTAAAATTCTTCTTCTTACTTATAAGGTTTTGAATAATCAGGTCCCATCTTATCTTAGGGACCTCTTAGTACCATATCACCCCAATAGAGCGCTTCGCTCTCAGACTGCAGGCTTACTTGTAGTTCCTAGGGTTTGTAAGAGTAGAATGGGAGGCAGAGCCTTCAGCTTTCAGGCTCCTCTCCTGTGGAACCAGCTCCCAATTCAGATCAGGGAGACAGACACCCTCTCTACTTTTAAGATTAGGCTTAAAACTTTCCTTTTTGCTAAAGCTTATAGTTAGGGCTGGATCAGGTGACCCTGAACCATCCCTTAGTTATGCTGCTATAGACGTAGACTGCTGGGGGGTTCCCATGATGCACTGTTTCTTTCTCTTTTTGCTCTGTATGCACCACTCTGCATTTAATCATTAGTGATCGATCTCTGCTCCCCTCCACAGCATGTATGTCTTTTTCCTGGTTCTCTCCCTCAGCCCCAACCAGTCCCAGCAGAAGACTGCCCCTCCATGAGCCTGGTTCTGCTGGAGGTTTCTTCCTGTTAAAAGGGAGTTTTTCCTTCCCACTGTAGCCAAGTGCTTGCTCACAGGGCGTCGTTTTGACCGTTGGGGTTTTACATAATTATTGTATGGCCTTGCCTTACAATATAAAGCGCCTTGGGGCAACTGTTTGTTGTGATTTGGCGCTATATAAAAAAATTGATTGATTGATTGATTGACTCACCTCGGAGAACTCGTACGCTGCTTTGTCCACATACTCCTTCTCAGACCAGACGCGAGACCTCGGCCCGATCTCCCTGTGGACCAATTATTAAGACAGAGTCACACAGGTGTGTTACACGTGGCAGCGGGATATCAGGTGAGACCGTACCTGCTCTCCAGGTCTCCAACAACAAGAGCAATCAGGTAGGAGGGGATGGGAACCTGGAGGGGAGGTCAAAGGTCAAAGCACATTGAGAGCTGTTTTATTGTTCCAAAGTGCACAACTTCAGGAGTTATCAGTGACTGTGGAAGCCTGCACGCACACACACACACGCACACACACACACACGCGCACACACACACACACACACACACACACACACACACACACACACACACACACACACACACACTATTGGGTAATAGGGTTTTTAAAAAGACTATTTAGCAGTGAAGTCTTACGATTAGTTATCTTATTACGGGGTAACATAGGTCATAAAACACCAACATAAAGACTGGAGACTGTACAAACGCTTCAAAGACGCACCTTAAAAACTACTCTGAAAGTGTGTTGCTACCTGGGAAGCGCACGTCTGAGGGGCCCCACTAGAGGGCGCTGTCCTCCGCTGGCATCAACACAACAATGACCATCAAAAACAAAGGACGTCTCTGTAAAGCAGACGTGAACCCAGACTGTGCTTTGGTCCGTGCTCGTCTCCAACAGGTCTCGTGTCTTCACCTGATTCCAGCCACTATCAGAATCATTTTAACTTGCCCTGAGCTGTGTGCTGATTGGCTGTCTGCTGTCAGGTGACTGACCGGTTGCCTGAAGCGGTAGATGACACGGCTGCTGTCCTCAGGGTCGGGCTCCTGTCCATCGGGCATGGCACTCATCAGCGCCACCAGCTGTTTTGGAACGGACACCTGAGCACAGAGCAGACGGGCGGCGCTGACGGACAGATTTCACGGTGAGCGAGCGTTTCCTGTGTGAGGGTGGCGGCGCGTCACTCACCTGGGCATAGTAGGTGTGTTTGATGGACGGGCTGTCCTGACACGGGATCATACTCCTGCAGTGATGAGCCTGGAAGACAGCGCACAGGGAACACCCGCTCAGTAGGCAGTCACCAGAGTGAGAGGGGGCTCTAGTGGCCAGAGACAGTACTGCAGGTTACTAAAGCCAGCGTCTGAACACGTCCAGCGGTTTGAAACAGTATAATTATTCATCTGCATCAATGAATCATCCAGCAGGTGGCAGCACATCTGTGGGGTTTGACAAAAGCATCAGAAAAGTGTTTCTTTGTCATGTTTGCTTCACCTGTTCTTTTTTTAATCACATTAACCTGGAGAGAATGGACCCACTCAGACACAGATCTCCTCCAAAGTCAAACAATTAACCACATTTGTGTCCAGCAGAACAGATCGTCATGGCACAAGCGGGTCATGGTACAAAGAGCGGTTTTTGCTGGAAGGACTAAATTTTTTTTAGCACTGTACTTTTTTCATATGTTTCTTTCTGACAAGTGAAATAACTTCGGAGTTGAAAACAGGTCTGAAGAGGAAGCAGTCACAGGACGTTCAGCCTTTCATCACTAACCACAAAGTGACGCTTTTCTGTCCAGTTCCCCTCCAGCCAGGCCGTGCCCCCCCCCCCCCCCCCCCAAACTCAGTTTAAGAATTAATTTATTTATAAAATTCAGATTAGTTGGTCTGGTTCTGATGTTGTCAGCCTGAGTTATACTTTATTCCACAGTTTTTATTTTTATGTGGTTTTATTCATGAAATACAGTAAAAGTCTCATTTCATGGATTCAGGTGGACCAGCGAACTTAAATCTGTTATATGTACAAAACAAATCACATCCGTTATATGTTCGGAACAAATTAGTTCCAGTCAGGGGGCACTGAACAATCGACTGGGAATCCTGAATCTGGACCTGCCTCATTTAATGACCAGATCAAAAATTCCTCTGAAAAAACTAAGCGCCTGCCTTAAACAAGTGTTTAACATTATGTGCATTAAAGAGATCACATTTGGTCGAGTCGCCTTTTTTTTTTTTAGTCCACTGCGGAGTGGTACCTTATAATCCTAAAGCCTGATTTATGCTTCTGCTGCTCTGTAACTCCGTGGCCATACAACGGCGTAGACGTGCGTGTTAGTCACAGCCCCGCAGAGGGCTGTGATTGGTTCATCACACCCAGGGATATGTGTGAAACTAAAGGACATGTTGCACCGAAATCATCATAATCCACACTTGTATGTAAAACTTTGGGCCCCCCTGATAATTGTCATAATTTTCCTTTATAAATCATTGGTTGTCTGGATCAGAAATTTCAGTTAAATATATCATATAGCAGACAAACATACTGATATTTGAGAAGTGAAATGAAGTTTATAGTATTTACAGAAAGTGTGTAATAATTATTTAAACAAAATCAGGCATGTGCATAAATTTGGGCACCCTTATTTTATTGATTTGAACACATTTAGAACTAATTATTGGAACACAAAATTGGTCTGGTAAGCTCACTGACCCATGACCTCCTTACACAGGTGAATCCAATCATGAGAAAGGGTATTTAAGGTGGCCATTTGCAAATGTTTCCCTTTTTTGCATCTCTTCTAATGAGTGGCAACATGGGAGCCTCTAAACAACTCTCAAATGACCTGAAACCAAAGATTGTTCAACATCATGGTTTAGGGGAAGGATATAAAAAGCTATCTCAGAGATTTCAGCTGTCAGTTTCCACTGTGAGGAACATAGTGAGGAAATGGAAGACCACAGGCACAGTACTAGTTAAGGCCCGAAGTGGCAGGCCAAGAAAAATTTCAGATAAGCTGAAGCGAAGGATGGTGAGAACAGTCATAGTCAACCCACAGACCTGCTCCAAAGACCTACAACATGATCTTGCTGCAGATAGTGTCTCTGTTGAAACATTTAAAGTGAAGCTAAAGACCCTTTTGTATAGGCTGGCTTTTACCTAGTTTTATGATTCTATGTTTCTGCTGCTTTTAATTTCTTTGTTCTTATGTGAAGCACTTTGTGATTTCTATCTTGAAAGGTGCTATATAAATAAATCTTACTTACTTACTTACTGTGCATCGTTCAACTATACAGCGCACTTTGCACAAAGAGATGCTGTATGATGCTGTAATGCAGAGGAAGCCTTTTCTGCGTACACGCCACAAACAGAGTCGCTTGAGGTATGCTAAAGCACATTTGGACAAGCCAGCTTCATTTTGGAATAAGGTGATGTGGACTGATGAAACTAAAATTGAGTTATTTGGACATAACAAGGGGGCATTATGCGTGGCTGAAAAAGAACACAGCAGCTACCTCCAGTCAATCAATCAATCAATCAATTTTTTTTTTTATATAGCGCCAAATCACAACAAACAGTTGCCCCAAGGCGCTTTATATTGTAAGGCAAGGCCATACAATAATGATGTAAAACCCCAACGGTCAAAACGACCCCCTGTGAGCAAGCACTTGGCTACAGTGGGAAGGAAAAACTCCCTTTTAACAGGAAGAAACCTCCAGCAGAACCAGGCTCAGGGAGGGGCAGTCTTCTGCTGGGACTGGTTGGGGCTGAAATCATAAAATCTCCAGTAAAATCTGGATGTGGTTCCATCATGCTGTGGGGCTGTGTGGCCAGTGCAGGTACTGGGAATCTTGTTAAAGTTGAGGGTCACATGGATTCCAGTCAATATCAGCACATTCTTGAGAACAATGTTCATGAATCAGTGACAAAGTTGAAGTTGCGCCAGGGCTGGATCTTTCAACAAGACAACGAGCCTAAACACTGCTCAAAATCTACAAAGGCATTCATGCAGAGGAACAAGTACAACGTTCTGGACTGGCCATCTCAGTCCCCAGAACTGAATATTATTATCTGTGGTGTGATCTTAAGTGGGCTGTCCGTGCTCAGAAACCAACAAACCTGAGATGTTTTGTAAAGACGAATGGTCCAAAATACCTTCAACCAGAATCCAGGCTCTCATTGGAAGCTATAGGAAGCATTTAGAGGCTGTTATTTCTGCAAAAGGAGGATCCACTAAATATTGATGTATTTTTTCTGTTGGGGTGCCCAAATTTATGCACCTGCCTAATTTTGTTTAAAGAATTATTGCATACTTTCTGGAAATCCTATAAACTTCATTTCACTTCTCAAATATCAGTGTGTTTGTCTGCTATATGATATATTTAACTGAAATTTCTGATCCCGACAACCAATGATTTATAAAGGAAAATCATGGAAATCATCAGGGGGGCACAAAGTTTTACATACAACTATAGATTTAGGCTGTTAGTGACCAGCTGATGATCCACCAGGATTTCTTTGTGCACTTCTGTGACCTGTTTCAAAATATACAGCATTTGCAACAAACAGCCACGAGACGTCCGAAAACAAAGTACTCGTGTGTTTCCGACAGCGGTGACGTGACCATTGGAAGAGTCCCAGCGTGCATTTCAATGGAATGTAGCTGCTAATGTTAAGAACTGAGGCACAGAAGTTTCCATAGGTGTGATGTCGTGTTCTGATGACTCGTTTTTAAGTGATAACTGTTCATTTTGACGCAGTCACACTAAAATCAGCTCTGAGAAGGTTTAGTGCAGCTGCACAGCCACGAGTCAGAAACGCAGCCCGTTAAAATCAAACCAAAATGCTTAGAATGGTTGTATGTAACTGCGAAAAAAAATATTTTATATATATAAGATCTGTGTCATGTTGGCTATGGAAAAACAATGTCACAGAGACATTCCATGTCCATGTACAAATAAAACATCGTGCTGCGCAATTTTAACCCACATCTCAGCTGTTTTATTGCTGCTTTGTACTTGGACGTGAAATGTCCCACTCTGCTGTGCACACAGACCAACATTCAAATTCCCACACACTCTCTCAAAGTAAAATAAAAATTTACTTTCACTGAAAGAACACAAAGCAAAAGATGAAAAAACTGAACATCTTGCCAAATAAAAAGTCCACAACATCAAAGAAGCCCCACACCTGCATCACGATCGCACGCAGCCAGAGAGCAGGTCCACATCCAGGATCACCAAGCAGAAAACAAGTCCAGGTCCGCGTCCAGGATCACCAAGCAGAAAACAAGTCCAGGTCCGCGTCCAGGATTACCAAGAACAAAACAAGTCCAGTTCCACGTCCAGGATCACCAAGCAGAAAACAAGTCCAGTTCCACGTCCAGGATCACCAAGCAGAAAAGAAGTCCAGGTCCACGTCCAGGATCACGGCGGCAGTAAACCAGCATCCTGCCGCACAAACAGCTTTAGGTTCCAAAACCGACAAACTGTAAGGTTCAGAGTTTTGGGGTTTTGGTGGGTCGTCTCCTCTCTGTGAATCTGAGCATCACTTTCAAATGATAGCTCAGAAGTTTCGCTTTCAGACGTAGCAGGTTCGTTTCACTCTGTCTGTCATCGAGATGTTTGTGCTCATTCTAAAATGTACGTCACACGCTGAGAAATGCAGAAAAATGCCGACTGACACGTTTTTCAGAAATGCACCTGTTAACGCTCAGACTGAGAGGAATAATTAGCAAAAAAATACATCAACAACCACTAATTATTAGCACGAAGAGACTTAGCAAGACAACATACAAGTACTCAGGGTAGTAACTGAGACGTTAACTTTAACACCTAGCTTGGTTTAGGCGCCGGGTCGGAGCACTTTCCTCGAGTCAGCGAGTGTCATGCTTCTGTTCCAGGGCACGTCCAGATTGAACTGTCCACTACAGGTGAGGGCTTTTTAATGGGGCGGGACAATCGGGCCGAGGTGAGCGAAAATCCGTTATACAAAATGGAAAACCATACAAAAGTACCGGGACCACGAGTGTGAATATCCAGTTTATGTCATGACGGTTTTACTGCATTTCATTTGTCTGCACAAAATCTCAGAGTTTGTGGTATTTCTTCTGAATTCTGCTGTTGTGACCCTGAGGTCATATTTAGTCCTTCTGAGGTGTGTAGGTGTGTTTACTGAGTTTCTGTTTTCCAGGTGAGCGTCTACTGATGGCCCCGGCTGATTGGTCCAACTTTTAAGGAGGGCTGAACCCAACATCAAATGCTCCACCTACTACCAGCTCCCAACCACGTTGTGTGTGTGTGTGTATGTATCTAACACTTGCTTTTTGTTTTCCTTTTGTTATTGTTGGAATTATTTGTTTTAGGTAAAAATTTAACTTGAACAGGTTCGTCCTGTTGAGATCGAGACCTGAACAATTATAAAGTTTCCAGTCCACCTAACCTGCATGTCTTTAAATGTGGGAGGAAGCCGGGGCAAATCAAATCAAATCAATTTTTTTATATAGCGCCAAATCACAACAAACAGTTGCCCCAAGGCGCTTTATATTGTAAGGCAAGGCCGTACAATAATTATGTAAAACCCCAACGGTCAAAACGACCCCCTGTGAGCAAGCACTTGGCTACAGTGGGAAGGAAAAACTCCCTTTTAACAGGAAGAAACCTCCAGCAGAACCAGGCTCAGGGAGGGGCAGTCTTCTGCTGGGACTGGTTGGGGCTGAGGGAGAGAACCAGGAAAAAGACATGCTGTGGAGGGGAGCAGAGATCAATCACTAATGATTAAATGCAGAGTGGTGCATACAGAGCAAAAAGAGAA
This sequence comes from Thalassophryne amazonica, assembly GCF_902500255.1. Taxonomy (NCBI): domain Eukaryota; kingdom Metazoa; phylum Chordata; class Actinopteri; order Batrachoidiformes; family Batrachoididae; genus Thalassophryne; species Thalassophryne amazonica. Next base: position 38,670,688 of record NC_047124.1, on the reverse strand, counting down.
AGAAACAATGCATCATGGGAACCCCCCAGCAGTCTACGTCTATAGCAGCATAACTAAGGGATGGTTCAGGGTCACCCGATCCAGCCCTAACTATAAGCTTTAGCAAAAAGGAAAGTTTTAAGCCTAATCTTAAAAGTAGAGAGGGTGTCTGTCTCCCTGATCTGAATTGGGAGCTGGTTCCACAGGAGAGGAGCCTGAAAGCTGAAGGCTCTGCCTCCCATTCTACTCTTACAAACCCTAGGAACTACAAGTAAGCCTGCAGTCTGAGAGCGAAGCGCTCTAATGGGGTGATATGGTACTACGAGGTCCCTAAGATAAGATGGGACCTGATTATTCAAAACCTTATAAGTAAGAAGAAGAATTTTAAATTCTATTCTAGAATTAACAGGAAGCCAATGAAGAGAGGCCAATATGGGTGAGATATGCTCTCTCCTTCTAGTCCCCATCAGTACTCTAGCTGCAGCATTTTGAATTAACTGAAGGCTTTTTAGGGAACTTTTTGGACAACCTGATAATAATGAATTACAATAGTCCAGCCTAGAGGAAATAAATGCATGAATTAGTTTTTCAGCATCACTCTGAGACAAGACCTTTCTAATTTTCTCGGACAGTGGACTCATCTCTGTGCTTGTTCTGTTAGACCTCAGTGCTGCTTTTGATACTGTTGACCATAAAATTTTATTACAGAGATTAGAGCATGCCATTTCTTTCTCTTTTTGCTCTGTATGCACCACTCTGCATTTAATCATTAGTGATCGATCTCTGCTCTCTTCCACAGCATGCCTTTTTCCTGGTTCTCTCCCTCAGCCCCAACCAGTCCCAGCAGAAGACTGCCCCTCCCTGAGCCTGGTTCTGCTGGAGGTTTCTTCCTGTTAAAAGGGAGTTTTTCCTTCCCACTGTAGCCAAGTGCTTGCTCACAGGGGGTCGTTTTGACCGTTGGGGTTTTTACGTAATTATTGTATGGCCTTGCCTTACAATATAAAGCGCCTTGGGGCAACTGTTTGTTGTGATTTGGCGCTATATAAAAAAATTGATTGATTGATTGATTTACATGAACAAATTGTAATCTATTAGATAAATATGATTCAAACCACCGCAGCGCAGTGCCTTTAATACCTATGGCATGCTCTAAACTCTGTAATCAAATTTTATGGTCAACAGTATCAAAAGCAGCACTGAGGTCTAACAGGACAAGCACAGAGATGAGTCCACTGTCTGAGGCCATAAGAAGATCATTTGTAACCTTCACTAATGCTGTTTCTGTACTATCATCTAACACACTCCAGAAATCTTTTTCTAAAACCTGACTGAAACTCTTCAAATAGACCATTCCTCTGCAGATGATCAGTTAGCTGTTTTACAACTACCCTTTCAAGAATTTTTGAGAGAAAAGGAAGGTTGGAGATTGGCCTATAATTAGCTAAGATAGCTGGGTCAAGTGATGGCTTTTTAAGTAATGGTTTAATTACTGCCACCTTAAAAGCCTGTGGTACATAGCCAACTAACAAAGACAGATTGATCATATTTAAGATCGAAGCATTAATTAATGGTAGGGCTTCCTTGAGCAGCCTGGTAGGAATGGGGTCTAATAGACATGTTGATGGTTTGGAGGAAGTAACTAATGAAAATAACTCAGACAGAACAATCGGAGAGAAAGAGTCTAACCAAATACTGGCATCACTGAAAGCAGCCAAAGAGAACGATATGTCTTTGGGATGGTTATGAGTAATTTTTTTCTCTAATAGTTAAACTTTTATTAGCAAAGAAAGTCATGAAGTCATTACTAGTTAAAGTTAAAGGAATACTCGGCTCAATAGAGCTCTGACTCTTTGTCAGCCTGGCTACAGTGCTGAAAAGAAATCTGGGGTTGTTCTTATTTTCTTCAATTAGTGATGAGTAGTAAGATGTCCTAGCTTTACGGAGGGCTTTTTTATAGGGCAACAGACTCTTTTTCCAGGCTAAGTGAAGATCTTCTAAATTAGTGAGACGCCATTTCCTCTCCAACTTACGGGTTATCTGCTTTAAGCTGCAAGTTTGTGAGTTATACCATGGAGTCAGGCACTTCTGATTTAAGGCTCTCTTTCCTCCGGGGCAGCCGGAGGAAACCCATACAAACACGGAGAGAACATGCAAACAGAAAGGCCACAAGTGGGATATGAACCCATGAGGCAACAGTGCTAACCGCTAATCCACCATGCTGGGGTAAGAAGCCATTTTATTTTGGACAATGTTTTCTCCCGTTTCTTCGGCGTTTGAGTTAGACTCCTGTTTTTGGTTGTTTTAGGTGTTTGGAAGATCGTTTTGTTTGTTATTTTGGCCTTTATCTCAGCCTGAAGTTTTGATTTAAGAATAATAAATTTGTTATATTTTGGACTGCAGTCCTGGTGTTGGTCATCCAGGGGGCTGGAGGGAGGGGGAGTCACGGCATGGTTTACCGCACGGCCTGCCGCTGTGGGTTCGATACGTCCATGCATCATGGACCCGCAGACTGCAGGTGGTCCTTTCAGAGTCTTCTGGAGTTCAGCTCCAACAGGTCACCAGCATAATATAGACCTGCAAGAAAACCAAATCCGGACCCACACCAGGCGGTTACCTGGACCCGTCTGGACCCACACCGGGTGGTTACCTGTCCGGACCCACACCGGCGGTTACCTGGACCCGTCTGGACCCACACTGGGCAGTTACCCATCCGGACCCACACCGGGCGGTTACCTGGACCCGTCCGGACCCACACCGGGCGGTTACTTGTCCAGACCCACACCGGGCAGTTACCTGGACCCCAGCTGACAACAGACTGTATTTACATCACTGTGAGTTCAGTGCTGAAGGTCACCGTCCATATCCTGCCCCAGTGGACCAAGAAGTTGAGTCTTCAGACTGAGATCCGACTCTTGCCTTGTGTGGATGATGTGAAGACACGGTCCGTCCTGGCAGACTGAGATCTAACACATGATCTTAAGGCTGGTTCTCCTTTTTTAACCTGTTCTGTTGAAATTCTGAAGGTTTCATCTTTCATGAAAAAAACAAAAACTGATCTCATCAGGTCTGGAAGAGGAACCAGGCCGAAAACTCCTTTCAGGTCTGAGGACACAAAGTCTTTCATCACTTTAACCTCTAACTGACAGTTTAGTGTTTCAGCAGACATCCGTCTGAAAGCAGGTCCACTTGAAGTCTCAGTCCTGGGACCAGATGTGAGCTAGGACTCAAATGGATCCATGACTATGGAACAGACATGAATTGAGTTGACTGATTTGTTGTGGACCACCACATAAAGCTGCACTGCTTCCCTCTCCACCTAGGGGGTGCACTGAGCTCATCCCAACATGATAATCACACAGGATTGTTCTTTAGGCGCAGAAGACGTTTGGATGCACTTCAGCGGTAGGCAGGAGTTTAAAAAGAGGACGTTTTCAGGAGTGCACAAAAATATAGAAACCCGTCCTCAGTCCTCGTCCCAACAATAATCAGCCCCCATATTCAGCATTTTGGTGGATATCAGTGTCACCTGTTAATCTGATCTGTTTATTTAGAGACCACAGCGCTGAGAACGCCAGCTCAGAGACACACAGCTGAAAAGTGCATCTGTGTCCATCTGAGTGAAAGAATAAACTTCATCAAACTCCTTCATTAAATAATCCCCAGTACCTCCTGTTAAATTAACAGATTATTTTACAGATTAAAGGTTTTGTGCTTCCCCAGAGGAGAAAACGACAGACAGACAGACAGAGACCTCACTTACAGTGGCTGGCAAAAGTATTCAGCCCCTTGGTATTTCATGCATTTTAATTTGTTTCTGGCATTTCAACTAAAAAAGTAAATCAGGCTTCTCTGGATAAAAATTTTCTAAATTTATCTTCCTTAAACTCAAACTGAACGTAAATCTCTACAACTTGATATAAATTCAAATATGAAAGCCAAGATGATTGGTTGCAAAAGTAATCAGCCCCTTTGTCATGAAACCGTTTACAGAGTACTGTTTCATTTGTGTGATCAGCGGACTTTAGCGCTAAACACTCGTTAAAACAATTTAAGGACGTTAAACTAACATCTTCATGGCTGTGGTGAACATCTACTTTAAGAAAAGGGAGGAGCACAGGGTAACATATAAGAGTGGAGGAAGGTGCACACAGGTGGACTACATTCTTTATAGGAGATGCAAGCTAAAAGAAATCAGAGACTGTAAGGTGTTGGCAGGAGAGAGTGTCACTAGACAGCACAGGATGGTTGTTTGTAGGATGACTTTAGAGGTGAAGAAGAAGAAGAGAGTGAGAGCTCAACAAAGGATCAGATGGTGGAAGCTGAAGGAGGAAGACTGTTGTGTGAGATTTAGCGAGCAGGTGAGAGAAGCACTGGATGGAGGGGAAGCAATTTTGAAGAGGATGAAGAGTGGAAAGGCAGTTGGCCCAGATGACATTCCAGTGAGGGCATGGAAATGTCTGAGAGAGATGGCAGTGGAGTTTCTAACCAGATTGTTTAATAAAATCTAGGAAAGTGAGAGGATGCCTGAGGAGTGGAGACAAAGTGTGCTGGTTCCTATTTTCAAGAACAAGGGCGATGTGCAGAGCTGCAGTAACTACAGAGGCATAAAGTTGATCAGCCACAGCATGAAGTTATGGGAAAGAGTAGTAGAAGCTAGGCTTAGAAAACAGGTGAAGATCTGTGAGCAGCAATATGGTTTCATGCTGAGAAAGAGCACTACAGATGCAATGTTTGCTCTGAGAATACTGTTGGAGAAGTACAGAGAAGGACAGAAAGAGTTACATTGTGTGTTTGTGGACTTAGAAAAAGCTTATGATAGGGTGCCAAGAGAAGAGTTGTGGTATTGTATGAGGAAGTCTGGAGTGGCAGAGAAGTATGTTAGGGTAGTGCAGGACATGTACAAGAATAGTGCGACAGCGGTGAGATGCGCAGTCGGAATGACAGACTCATTCAAGGTGGAGGTGGGATTACACCAAGGATCAGCTCTGAGTCCTTTCTTGTTTGCAGTGGTGATGGACAGGTTGACGGATGAGATCAGACAAGAGTCCCCATGGACTATGATGTTTGCAGATGACATTGTGATCTGTAGTGAGAGTAGAGAGCAAGTTGAGTCTAGTCTGGAGAAGTGGAGATATGCTTTGGAGAGAAGGGGAATGAAAGTCAGTAGAAGCAAGACTGAGTCCATGTGTGTGAATGAGAGGGAGCCCAGTGGAATAGTGCAGTTACAAGGAGTAGAAGTGGTGAAAGTAGATGAGTTTAAATATTTGGGGTCAACTGTTCAAAGTAATGGAGAGTGTGGTAGAGAGGTGAAGAAGAGAGTGCAGGCAGGGTGGAGTGGGTGGAGAAAGGTGGCAGGAGGGATTTGTGACGAAAGAATATCAGCAAGAGTGAAGGAGAAAGTTTACAAGACAGTAGTGAGACCAGCTATGTTGTATGGTTTAGAGACGGTGGCACTAACAAAAAGGCAGGAGGCAGAGCTGAAGATGTTGAGATTCTCTTTGGGAGTGACAAGAATGGACAAGATTAGGAATGAACATATCAGAGGGACAGCTTAGGTGGGACGGTTTGGAGACAAAGTCAGAGAGGCGAGATTGAGATGGTTTGGACATGTGCAGAGGAGGGACCCAGGGTATATAGGGAGAAGGATGCTGAGGATGGAGCCACCAGGCAGGAGGAGAAGAGGGAGACCAAAGAGGAGGTTCATGGATGTGCTGAGAGAGGACATGCAGGTGGTTGGTGTGACAGAGGAAGATACAGAGGACAGGGTGAGATGGAAACGAATGATCTGCTGTGACGCCCCCTAATGGGAACAGCCAGAAGAAAAAGATGAAGATGACAACAACAATTTTTAGAAGAACTCACCCCTTTTATTTCCTGTTAATTATGTAATTTTTTTTATGTTAATTTACTGTCTTAATCTATTTAGAAATTGTTTAGGTTATTGTTATCTGAAAAGTGTAGTGTGTTTGATGTCTTCCACCACCTCCTCTGTCTGTGCATGTCTGAAAATAGAAGCACTCAAGACTCAGACTTCATTTACATTAATCATCAGTAAAGACAACCAGTAAATCAGTGAGGGGAGCCACCGAGGCACCAAATACGCCTCAGACTTCATTTACATTAATCATCAGTAAAGACAACCAGTAAATCAGTGAGGGGAGCCACCGAGACACCAAATACGCCTCAGACTTCATTTACATTAATCATCAGTAAAGACAACCAGTAAATCAGTGAGGGGAGCCACCGAGACACCAAATACGCCTCAGACTTCATTTACATTAATCATCAGTAAAGACAACCAGTAAATCAGTGAGGGGAGCCACCGAGACACCAAATACGCCTCAGACTTCATTTACATTAATCATCAGTAAAGACAACCAGTAAATCAGTGAGGGGAGCCACCGAGACACCAAATACGCCTCAGACTTCATTTACATTAATCATCAGTAAAGACAAACAGTAAATCAGTGAGGGGAGCCACCGAGACACCAAATACGCCTCAGACTTCATTTACATTAATCATCAGTAAAGACAAACAGTAAATCAGTGAGGGGAGCCACCGAGACACCAAATACGCCTCAGACTTCATTTACATTAATCATCAGTAAAGACAAACAGTAAATCAGTGAGGGGAGCCACCGAGACACCAAATACGTCTCAGACTTTATTTACATTAATCATCAGTAAAGACAAACAGTAAATCAGTGAGGGGAGCCACCGAGGCACCAAATACGCCTCAGACTTTATTTACATTAATCATCAGTAAAGACAACCAGTAAATCAGTGAGGGGAGCCACCGAGACACCAAATACGTCTCAGACTTTATTTACATTAATCATCAGTAAAGACAAACAGTAAATCAGTGAGGGGAGCCACCGAGGCACCAAATACGCCTCAGACTTTATTTACATTAATCATCAGTAAAGACAAACAGTAAATCAGTGAGGGGAGCCACCGAGACACCAAATACGCCTCAGACTTTATTTACATAATCATCAGTAAAGACAACCAGTAAATCAGTGAGGGGAGCCACCGAGACACCAAATATGTCTCAGACTTCATTTACATTAATCATCAGGAAATCAATCAATCAATCAACTTTTTTCTTATATAGCGCCAAATCACAACAAACAGTTGCCCCAAGGCGCTCTACAAACAGTAAATGTGCAGTGGCTTACTTCATCGGACACGTGACTTGCTGGGTGGTCAGTGACAACCAGTGACAAGTTCCGGGCTCGGTAAACTTCGGCCATCAGAATTTTGGCTCTCTGTTGGGACTGTTTACACAGAGACTGCTACCTGCTGCTTTGGACTTGAATTAACAGTCTTTTTCAAGACTTTTTTACCTTTTTACTTTTTTTTTTTTTTTTACTTTTTTACTGTGCTCCAACGCCTAAGGAATCAATCAATCAATCAATTTTTTTTATATAGCGCCAAATCACAACAAACAGTTGCCCCAAGGCGCTTTATATTGTAAGGCAAGGCCATACAATAATTATGTAAAACCCCAACGGTCAAAACGACCCCCTGTGAGCAAGCACTTGGCTACAGTGGGAAGGAAAAACTCCCTTTTAACAGGAAGAAACCTCCAGCAGAACCAGGCTCAGGGAGGGGCAGTCTTCTGCTGAGACTGGTTGGGGCTGAGGGAAAAAACCAGGAAAAAGACATGCTGTGGAGGGGGGCAGAGATCGATCACTAATGATTAAATGCAGAGTGATGCATACAGAGCAAAAAGAGAAAGAAACAGTGCATCATGGGAACCCCCCCACAATCTACGTCTAAAGCAGCATAACCAAGGGATGGTCCAGGTTCACCCGATCCAGCCCTAACTATAAGCCTTAGCGAAAAGGAAAGTTTTAAGCCTAATCTTAAAAGTAGAGAGGGTATCTGTCTCCCTGATCTGAATTGGGAGCTGGTTCCACAGGAGAGGAGCCTGAAAGCTGAAGGCTCTGCCTCCCATTCTACTCTTACAAATCCTAGGAACTACAAGTAAGCCTGCAGTCTGAGAGCGAAGCGCTCTATTGGGGTGATATGGTACTACGAGGTCCCTAAGATAAGATGGGACCTGATTATTCAAAACCTTATAAGTAAGAAGAAGAATTTTAAATTCTATTCTAGAATTAACAGGAAGCCAATGAAGAGAGGCCAATATGCGTGAGATATGCTCTCTCCTTCCAGTCCCCGTCAGTACTCTAGCTGCAGCATTTTGAATTAACTGAAGGCTTTTTAGGGAACTTTTAGGACAACCTGATAATAATGAATTACAATAGTCCAGCCTAGAGGAAATAAATGCATGAATTAGTTTTTCAGCATCACTCTGAGACAAGACCTTTCTAATTTTAGAGATATTGCGTAAATGCAAAAAAGCAGTCCTACATATTTGTTTAATATGCGCTTTGAATGACATATCCTGATCAAAAATGACTCCAAGATTTCTCACAGTATTACTAGAGGTCAGGGTAATGCCATCCAGAGTAAGGATCTGGTTAGACACCATGTTTCTAAGATTTGTGGGGCCAAGTACAATAACTTCAGTTTTATCTGAGTTTAAAAGCAGGAAATTAGAGGTCATCCATGTCTTTATGTCTGTAAGACAATCCTGCAGTTTAGCTAATTGGTGTGTGTCCTCTGGCTTCATGGATAGATAAAGCTGGGTATCATCTGCGTAACAATGAAAATTTAAGCAATACCGTCTAATAATACTGCCTAAGGGAAGCATATATAAAGTGAATAAAATTGGTCCTAGCACAGAACCTTGTGGAACTCCATAATTAACTTTAGTCTGTGAAGAAGATTCCCCATTTACATGAACAAATTGTAATCTATTAGACAAATATGATTCAAACCACCGCAGCGCAGTGCCTTTAATACCTATGGCATGCTCTAATCTCTGTAATAAAATTTTATGGTCAACAGTATCAAAAGCAGCACTGAGGTCTAACAGAACAAGCACAGAGATGAGTCCACTGTCCGAGGCCATAAGAAGATCATTTGTAACCTTCACTAATGCTGTTTCTGTACTATGATGAATTCTAAAACCTGACTGAAACTCTTCAAATAGACCATTCCTCTGCAGATGATCAGTTAGCTGTTTTACAACTACCCTTTCAAGAATTTTTGAGAGAAAAGGAAGGTTGGAGATTGGCCTATAATTAGCTAAGATAGCTGGGTCAAGTGATGGCTTTTTAAGTAATGGTTTAATTACTGCCACCTTAAAAGCCTGTGGTACATAGCCAACTAACAAAGATAGATTGATCATATTTAAGATCGAAGCATTAAATAATGGTAGGGCTTCCTTGAGCAGCCTGGTAGGAATGGGGTCTAATAAACATGTTGATGGTTTGGATGAAGTAACTAATGAAAATAACTCAGACAGAACAATCGGAGAGAAAGAGTCTAACCAAATACCGGCATCACTGAAAGCAGGCAAAGATAACGATACGTCTTTGGGATGGTTATGAGTAATTTTTTCTCTAATAGTTAAAATTTTGTTAGCAAAGAAAGTCATGAAGTCATTACTAGTTAAAGTTAATGGAATACTCAGCTCAATAGAGCTCTGACTCTTTGTCAGCCTGGCTACAGTGCTGAAAAGAAACCTGGGGTTGTTCTTATTTTCTTCAATTAGTGATGAGTAGAAAGATGTCCTAGCTTTACGGAGGGCTTTTTTATAGAGCAACAGACTCTTTTTCCAGGCTAAGTGAAGATCTTCTAAATTAGTGAGACGCCATTTCCTCTCCAACTTACGGGTTATCTGCTTTAAGCTACGAGTTTGTGAGTTATACCACGGAGTCAGACACTTCTGATTTAAAGCTCTCTTTTTCAGAGGAGCTACAGCATCCAAAGTTGTCTTCAATGAGGATGTAAAACTATTGACGAGATACTCTATCTCCCTTACAGAGTTTAGGTAGCTACTCTGCACTGTGTTGTTATATGGCATTAGAGAACATAAAGAAGGAATCATATCCTTAAACCTAGTTACAGCGCTTTCTGAAAGACTTCTAGTGTAATGAAACTTATTCCCTACTGCTGGGTAGTCCATCAGAGTAAATGTAAATGTTATTAAGAAATGATCAGACAGAAGGGAGTTTTCAGGGAATACTGTTAAGTCTTCTATTTCCATACCATAAGTCAGAACAAGATCTAAGATATGATTAAAGTGGTGGGTGGACTCATTTACTTTTTGAGCAAAGCCAATAGAGTCTAATAATAGATTAAATGCAGTGTTGAGGCTGTCATTCTCAGCATCTGTGTGGATGTTAAAATCGCCCACTATAATTATCTTATCTGAGCTAAGCACTAAGTCAGACAAAAGGTCTGAAAATTCACAGAGAAACTCACAGTAACGACCAGGTGGACGATAGATAATAACAAATAAAACTGTTTTTTGGGACTTCCAATTTGGATGGACAAGACTAAGAGACAAGCTTTCAAATGAATTAAAGCTCTGTCTGGGTTTTTGATTAATTAATAAGCTGGAATGGAAGATTGCTGCTAATCCTCCGCCCCGGCCCGTGCTACGAGCATTCTGACAGTTAGTGTGACTCGGGGGTGTTGACTCATTTAAACTAACATATTCATCCTGCTGTAACCAGGTTTCTGTTAGGCAGAATAAATCAATATGTTGATCAATTATTATATCATTTACCAACAGGGACTTAGAAGAGAGAGACCTAATGTTTAATAGACCACATTTAACTGTTTTAGTCTGTGGTGCAGTTGAAGGTGCTATATTATTTTTTCTTTTTGAATTTTTATGCTTAAATAGATTTTTGCTGGTTATTGATAGTCTGGGAGCAGGCACCGTCTCTACGGGGATGGGGTAATGAGGGGATGGCAGGGGGAGAGAAGCTGCAGAGAGGTGTGTAAGACTACAACTCTGCTTCCTGGTCCCAACCCTGGATAGTCACGGTTTGGAGGATTTAAGAAAATTGGCCAGATTTCTAGAAATGAGAGCCGCTCCATCCAAAGTGGGATGGATGCCGTCTCTCCTAACAAGACCAGGTTTTCCCCAGAAGCTTTGCCAATTATCTATGAAGCCCACCTCATTTTTTGGACACCACTCAGACAGCCAGCAATTCAAGGAGAACATGCGGCTAAACATGTCACTCCCGGTCCGATTGGGGAGGGGCCCAGAGAAAACTACAGAGTCCGACATTGTTTTTGCAAAGTTACACACCGATTTAATGTTAATTTTAGTGACCTCCGATTGGCGTAACCGGGTGTCATTACTGCCGACGTGAATTACAACCTTACCAAATTTACGCTTAGCCTTAGCCAGCAGTTTCAAATTTCCTTCAATGTCGCCTGCTCTGGCCCCCGGAAGACAATTGACTATGGTTGCTGGTGTCGCTAACTTCACATTTCTCAAAACAGAGTCGCCAATAACCAGAGTTTGATCCTCGGCGGGTGTGTCGTCGAGTGGGGAAAAACGGTTAGAGATGTGAACGGGTTGGCGGTGTACACGGGGCTTCTGTTTAGGGCTACGCTTCCTCCTCACAGTCACCCAGTCAGCCTGCTTTCCCGGCTGCTCGGGATCTGCCAGGGGGGAACTAACGGCGGCTAAGCTACCTTGGTCCGCACCAACTACAGGGGCCTGGCTAACTGTAGAATTTTCCACGGTGCGGAGCCGAGTCTCCAATTCGCCCAGCCTGGCCTCCAAAGCTACGAATAAGCTACACTTATAAGCTACACCTCTAACGGTCGAAACATCGCGACGGAGCACTTTTATCAGCTAACTTTCATCAGCGTTGGCAAGCTAACTAGCTTGCTAACGCTTTCGTTTTTATTTTTTTTATTTTATTTATTTATTTTTTTCTCTTTTAGCACTGTTGTCGTGCGTTATCTGTGCTGCTCCACAGCGTGTTGATTTTTATTTTATTTTAGCACCGTTGTCGTGCGTTCGCTGTTGTCGTGCGTTGCCTGTGCTGCTTCATGGCCTGTTTGGTGCCTTGATTGGGGCACTCCTTCTGCTGAATCACCTTTAAATTATTTACACATTATTCACTTTGTGTGTTTTTAGGAATCCGCTAGGTTGCGTAGCTACTAGCTCTTAGCCGATTTAGCATGGCGGCTGCTCCTGTCTCTCCCGCACTTTTCTGCTCTGGGTGTGAAATGTTTAGTTATTCCTCGGCCTCCTTTAGCAGTAACGGTACTTGTAATAAGTGCAACTTATTCGTAGCTTTGGAGGCCAGGCTGGGCGAATTGGAGACTCGGCTCCGCACCGTGGAAAATTCTACAGCTAGCCAGGCCCCTGTAGTCGGTGCGGACCAAGGTAGCTTAGCCGCCGTTAGTTCCCCCCTGGCAGATCCCGGGCAGTCGGGAAAGCAGGCCGACTGGGTGACTGTGAGGAGGAAGCATAGCCCTAAACAGAAGCCCCGTGTACACAGTCAACCCGTTCACATCTCTAACCGTTTTTCCCCACTCGACGATACACTCGCCGAGGATCAAACTCTGGTTATTGGCGACTCTGTTTTGCGAAATGTGAAGTTAGCGACACCAGCAACCATAGTCAATTGTCTTCCGGGGGCCAGAGCAGGCGACATCGAAGGACATTTGAAATTGCTGGCTAAGGCTAAGCGTAAATTTGGTAAGATTGTAATTCACGTCGGCAGTAATGACACCCGGTTACGCCAATCAGAGGTCACTAAAATTAACATTAAATCGGTGTGTAACTTTGCAAAAACAATGTCGGACTCTGTAGTTTTCTCTGGGCCCCTCCCCAATCAGACCGGGAGTGACATGTTTAGCCGCATGTTCTCCTTGAATTGCTGGCTGTCTGAGTGGTGTCCAAAAAATGAGGTGGGCTTCATTGATAATTGGCAAAGCTTCTGGGGAAAACCTGGTCTTGTTAGGAGAGACGGCATCCATCCCACTTTAGATGGAGCAGCTCTCATTTCTAGAAATCTGGCCAATTTTCTTGGATCCTCCAAACTGTGACTGTCCAGCGTTGGGACCAGGAAGCAGAGCTGTGGTCTTATACACCTCTCTGCAGCTTCTCTCCCCCTGCCATCCCCTCATTACCCCATCCCCGTAGAGACGGTGCCTGCTCCCAGACCACCAATAACTAGCAAAAATCTATTTAAGCATAAAAATTCAAAAAGAAAAAATAACATAGCACCTTCAACTGCACCACAGACTAAAACAGTTAAATGTGGTCTATTAAACATTAGGTCTCTCTCTTCTAAGTCCCTGTTGGTAAATGATATAATAATTGATCAACGTATTGATTTATTCTGCCTAACAGAAACCTGGTTACAGCAGGATGAATATGTTAGTTTAAATGAGTCAACACCCCCGAGTCACACTAACTGTCAGAATGCTCGTAGCACGGGCCGGGGCGGAGGATTAGCAGCAATCTTCCATTCCAGCTTATTAATTAATCAAAAACCTAGACAGAGCTTTAATTCATTTGAAAGCTTGTCTCTTAGTCTTGTCCATCCAAATTGGAAGTCCCAAAAACCAGTTTTATTTGTTATTATGTATCGTCCACCTGGTCGCTACTGTGAGTTTCTCTGTGAATTTTCAGACCTTTTGTCTGACTTAGTGCTTAGCTCAGATAAGATAATTATAGTGGGCGATTTTAACATCCACACAGATGCTGAGAATGACAGCCTCAACACTGCATTTAATCTATTATTAGACTCTATTGGCTTTGCTCAAAATGTAAATGAGTCCACCCACCACTTTAATCATATCTTAGATCTTGTTCTGACTTATGGTATGGAAATAGAAGACTTAACAGTATTCCCTGAAAACTCCCTTCTGTCTGATCATTTTTAAATAACATTTACATTTACCCTGATGGACTACCCAGCAGTGGGGAATAAGTTTCATTACACTAGAAGTCTTTCAGAAAGCGCTGTAACTAGGTTTAAGGATATGATTCCTTCGTTATGTTCTCTAATGTCATATACCAACACAGAGCAGAGTAGCTACCTAAACTCTGTAAGGGAGTTAGAGTATCTCGTCAATAGTTTTACATCCTCTTTGAAGACAACTTTCGATGCTGTAGCTCCTCTGAAAAAGAGAGCTTTAAATCAGAAGTGTCTGACTCCGTGGTATAACTCACAAACTCGTAGCTTAAAGCAGATAACCCGTAAGTTGGAGAGGAAATGGCGTCTCACTAATTTAGAAGATCTTCACTTAGCCTGGAAAAAGAGTTTGTTGCTCTATAAAAAAGCCCTCCGTAAAGCTAGGACATCTTTCTACTCATCACTAATTGAAGAAAATAAGAATAACCTCAGGTTTCTTTTCAGCACTGTAGCCAGGCTGACAAAGAGTCAGAGCTCTATTGAGCTGAGTATTCCATTAACTTTAACTAGTAATGACTTCATGACTTTCTTTGCTAACAAAATTTTGACTATTAGAGAAAAAATTACTCATAACCATCCCAAAGATGTATCGTTATCTTTGGCTGCTTTCAGTGATGCCGGTATTTGGTTAGACTCTTTCTCTCCGATTGTTCTGTCTGAGTTATTTTCATTGGTTGCTTCGTCCAAACCATCGCCATGTTTATTAGACCCCATTCCTGCCAGGCTGCTCAAGGAAGTCCTACCATTATTTAATGCTTCAATCTTAAATATGATCAATCTATCTTTGTTAGTTGGTTATGTACCACAGGCCTTTAAGGTGGCAGTAATTAAACCATTACTTAAAAAGCCATCACTTGACCCAGCTATCTTAGCTAATTATAGGCCAATTTCCAACCTTCCTTTTCTCTCAAAGATTCTTGAGAGGGTAGTTGTAAAACAGCTAACTGATCACCTGCAGAGGAATGGTCTATTTGAAGAGTTTCAGTCAGGTTTTAGAATTCATCATAGTACAGAAACAGCATTAGTGAAGGTTACAAATGATCTTCTTATGGCTTCGGACAGTGGACTTATCTCTGTGCTTGTTCTGTTGGACCTCAGTGCTGCTTTTGATACTGTTGACCATAAAATTTTATTACAGAGATTAGAGCATGTCATAGGTATTAAAGGCACTGCGCTGCGGTGGTTTGAATCATATTTGTCTAATAGATTACAGTTTGTTCATGTAAATGGGGAATCTTCTTCACAGACTAAAGTTAATTATGGAGTTCCACAAGGTTCTGTGCTAGGACCAATTTTATTCACTTTATACATGCTTCCCTTAGGCAGTATTATTAGACGGTATTACTTAAATTTTCATTGTTACGCAGATGATACCCAGCTTGATCTATCCATGAAGCCAGAGGATACACACCAATTAGCTAAACTGCAGGATTGTCTTACAGACATAAAGACATGGATGACCTCTAATTTCCTGCTTTTAAACTCAGATAAAACTGAAGTTATTGTACTTGGCCCCACAAATCTTAGAAGCATGGTGTCTAACCAGATCGTTACTCTGGATGGCATTTCCCTGATCTCTAGTAATACTGTGAGAAATCTTGGAGTCATTTTTGATCAGGATATGTCATTCAAAGCGCATATTAAACAAATATGTAGGACTGCCTTTTTGCATTTACGCAATATCTCTAAAATCAGAAAGGTCTTGTCTCAGAGTGATGCTGAAAAACTAATTCATGCATTTATTTCCTCTAGGCTGGACTATTGTAATTCATTATTATCAGGTTGTCCTAAAAGTTCCCTAAAAAGCCTTCAGTTGGTTCAGAATGCTGCAGCTAGAGTACTGACGGGGACTAGCAGGAGAGAGCATATCTCACCCGTGTTGGCCTCTCTTCATTGGCTTCCTGTTAATTCTAGAATAGAATTTAAAATTCTTCTTCTTACTTATAAGGTTTTGAATAATCAGGTCCCATCTTATCTTAGGGGCCTCGTAGTACCATATTACCCCATTAGAGCGCTTCGCTCTCAGACTGCGGGCTTACTTGTAGTTCCTAGGGTTTGTAAGAGTAGAATGGGAGGCAGAGCCTTCAGCTTTCAGGCTCCTCTCCTGTGGAACCAGCTCCCAATTCAGATCAGGGAGACAGATACCCTCTCTACTTTTAAGATTAGGCTTAAAACTTTCCTTTTCGCTAAGGCTTATAGTTAGGGCTGGATCGGGTGACCCTGGACCATCCCTTGGTTATGCTGCTTTAGACGTAGATTGTGGGGGGTTTCCCATGATGCACTGTTTCTTTCTCTTTTTGCTCCATATGCATCACTCTGCATTTAATCATTAGTGATCGATCTCTGCCCCCCTCCACAGCATGTCTTTTTCCTGGTTTTTTCCCTCAGCCCCAATCAGTCTCAGCAGAAGACTGCCCCTCCCTGAGCCTGGTTCTGCTGGAGGTTTCTTCCTGTTAAAAGGGAGTTTTTCCTTCCCACTGTTGCCAAGTGCTTGCTCATAGGGGGTCGTTTTGACCGTTGGGGTTTTTTATAATTATTGTATGGCCTTGCCTTACAATATGGAGCGCCTTGGGGCAACTGTTTGTTGTGATTTGGCGCTATATAAGAAAAAAAAGTTGAAGTTGAAGTTAAATCAGAAAATCTGTGTCCAGCAGGAAGAGCTGATGGTCTTTAGTTTCTGTCTTACACAGAACTGGTCCTGTGACAGGGTCTGTGGACTTACCTGGCACTGGCTGAACAGGTAGGGCTGTTTTTTCCCAGCGGTCTGAGCGGGTGTGAGCCACTGCAACGCCGTGGCAGTGGGAGCAGTCTCGTAGCTCACGTCCACGATGACCTGCTGGCCTCTGATGGATCAAAACAAACCAGAGTGAGGTGGGACAGACACACAGGTGAGTCCACACAAGAGTAAGCTCACCTGGAAAGGTCAAAGGGCAGCTGGATTTCAACAGGGGCACCCTTAGAACCATCTCTGGCCCCCATCGTGAACTTGGCCTGCTGTCCATTAGCTGTCACCTTCAGAATGGTCAAGTCTCTGCTGTCCAGGACCTGTGGACATGATCCAGAATCAAGTCCTGACAGCTACAATCAAATCAATCAGACCGGGAATAAAAGTGGATGTCAGACATCATCACAGGACGTTAGCGCAGCACATTTAAAGATTTATACCATTTACACACAGACGTATATCATTCATGTAAAGATTTATACCATTTACACACAGACGTATATCATTCATGTAAAGATTTATGCCTTTTACACACAGACGTATATCATTCATGTAAAGATTTATACCATTTACATACAGACGTATATCATTCATGTAAAGATTTATACCACTTACACACAGACGTATATCATTCATGTAAAGATTTATGCCATTTACACACAGACGTATATCATTCATGTAAAGATTTATGCCATTTACACACAGACGTATATCATTCATGTAAAGATTTATACCATTTACATACAGACGTATATCATTCATGTAAAGATTTATGCCATTTACATACAGACGTATATCATTCATGTAAAGATTTATACCACTTACACACAGACGTATATCATTCATGTAAAGATTTATGCCATTTACACACAGACGTATATCATTCATGTAAAGATTTATGCCATTTACACACAGACGTATATCATTCATGTAAAGATTTATGCCATTTACATACAGACGTATATCATTCATGTAAAGATTTATACCATTTACATACAGACGTATATCATTCATGTAAAGATTTATACCATTTACACACAGACGTATATCATTCATGTAAAGATTTATGCCATTTACATACAGACGTATATCATTCATGTAAAGATTTATACCATTTACATACAGACGTATATCATTCATGTAAAGATTTATGCCATTTACATAAAGACGTATATCATCTGGTGTCTCACTAATTTAGAAGATCTTCACTTAGCCTGGAAAAAGAGTTTGTTGCTCTATAAAAAAGCCCTCCGTAAAGCTAGGACATCTTTCTACTCATCACTAATTGAAGAAAATAAGAACAACCCCAGGTTTCTTTTCAGCACTGTAGCCAGGCTGACAAAGAGTCAGAGCTCTATTGAGCTGAGTATTCCATTAACTTTAACTAGTAATGACTTCATGACTTTCTTTGCTAACAAAATTTTGACTATTAGAGAAAAAATTACTCATAACCATCCCAAAGATGTATCGTTATCTTTGGCTGTTTTCAGTGATGCCGGTATTTGGTTAGACTCTTTCTCTCCGATTGTTCTGTCTGAGTTATTTTCATTAGTTACTTCATCCAAACCATCAACATGTTTATTAGACCCCATTCCTGCCAGGCTGCTCAAGGAAGCCCTACCATTATTCAATGCTTCAATCTTAAATATGATCAATCTATCTTTGTTAGTTGGTTATGTACCACAGGCCTTTAAGGTGGCAGTAATTAAACCATTACTTAAAAAGCCATCACTTGACCCAGCTATCTTAGCTAATTATAGGCCAATCTCCAACCTTCCTTTTCTCTCAAAGATTCTTGAGAGGGTAGTTGTAAAACAGCTAACTGATCATCTGCAGAGGAATGGTCTATTTGAAGAGTTTCAGTCAGGTTTTAGAATTCATCATAGTACAGAAACAGCATTAGTGAAGGTTACAAATGATCTTCTTATGGCTTCGGACAGTGGACTTATCTCTGTGCTTGTTCTGTTGGACCTCAGTGCTGCTTTTGATACTGTTGACCATAAAATTTTATTACAGAGATTAGAGCATGTCATAGGTATTAAAGGCACTGCGCTGCGGTGGTTTGAATCATATTTGTCTAATAGATTACAGTTTGTTCATGTAAATGGGGAATCTTCTTCACAGACTAAAGTTAATTATGGAGTTCCACAAGGTTCTGTGCTAGGACCAATTTTATTCACTTTATACATGCTTCCCTTAGGCAGTATTATTAGACGGTATTGCTTAATGATGACCTCCGTGTTGATAACCATTTGTAAAATCCAGGCGGCTTTTGATGGCTTTCAGTGGAGTGAGTATATGAGAAATTGTTTAACAGCTGGACATGTTCCAGCTTGTCCTTAAGGCTTCCAGCAGAGGTGTTTTTCCTGTGGCGGAGCGTCGCGGCGGCTGCGAGCCGACGCACGGACCCGTCCGCACGTCTTTCATTAAAAAAAAATCTCCTTTAACAGTGGAATATCCGGATAAAATGCTGAAACCGACTTCTTCTGAAACTTCTCTGTTCTCTCACGACGTCCTGGATCAATAGAGCCTGAAATGTGGATGTTTTCAGCTTGAAACAGGCTGACGACGGCGCCTGAGAGCGCTGTGCGACGTCTCACTCCGTGGGAAGTCCTTAAAGCGACAGTATCACCTCAAAATCTCTCATCAGCCGTTAAAATTTTCACTGAAAACCAGCTTAATTTTTCAAACCGTGTCCACTTCGATGTGTCTCACAGGTTTAGAAAAAATTTTGATCAAACAAAGCGCCAGTCTCTCAGCAACTTCTCAGACAAAGGAATTCTGACGAGGGGCTGGACGACTCCTCCCACAAGGAGTGCTCACAGGCGAATGACGTCACCGACAGGCGTGGAAAAACTCACGCATGCGCACGAGGGTTCAAGCATGTCTGACATAAAAACATATGAATGAAATCCATATAGTTTTTGAAAAAAAATAAAAAGGACCTATACTTTATGGACAGACCTTGTACAGTATAATTTGTCAGCATTGAGCAACAAGAAAAATAAAAGAAATACTAAGGTGATCGCCGGCCACTAGCCCTAAGCTTCACTAACAGACTCAGACTTTAGATAAAGTTACTTAAAATAAAAAAAACAAAAAAAAAACAAAACAGTGACTGTGAGGCTGGATGTTCAACCTCCAGCTGAAATCCATCTGATGAATTGCAGAGAAAGACAAAAAAAAATTCATCCAGGTTCATCCAGTTCAATCAATCAATCAATTTTTTTATATAGCGCCAAATCACAACAAACAGTTGCCCCAAGGCGCTTTATATTGTAAGGCAAGGCCATACAATAATTATGTAAAACCCCAACGGTCAAAACGACCCCCTGTGAGCAAGCACTTGGCTACAGTGGGAAGGAAAAACTGCCTTTTAACAGGAAGAAACCTCCAGCAGAACCAGGCTCAGGGAGGGGCAGTCTTCTGCTGGGACTGGTTGGGGCTGAGGGAGAGAACCAGGAAAAAGACATGCTGTGGAGGGGAGCAGAGATCGATCACTAATGATTAAATGCAGAGTGGTGCATACAGAGCAAAAAGAGAAAAACAGTGCATCATGGGAACCCCCCAGCAGTCTACGTCTATAGCAGCATACTAAGGGATGGTTCAGGGTCACCTGATCCAGCCCTAACTATAAGCTTTAGCAAAAAGGAAAGTTTTAAGCCTAATCTTAAAAGTAGAGAGGGTGTCTGTCTCCCTGATCTGAATTGGGAGCTGGTTCCACAGGAGAGGAGCCTGAAAGAAAGTAAGAAGAAGAATTTTAAATGCTATTCTAGAATTAACAGGAAGCCAATGAAGAGAGGCCAATATGGGTGAGATATGCTCTCTCCTTCTAGTCCCCGTCAGTACTCTAGCTGCAGCATTTTGAATTAACTGAAGGCTTTTCAGGGAACTTTTAGGACAACCTGATAATAATGAATTACAATAGTCCAGCCTAGAGGAAATAAATGCATGAATTAGTTTTTCAGCATCACTCTGAGACAAGACCTTTCTGATTTTAGAGATATTGCGTAAATGCAAAAAAGCAGTCCTACATATTTGTTTAATATGCGCTTTGAATGACATATCCTGATCAAAAATGACTCCAAGATTTCTCACAGTATTACTAGAGGTCAGGGTAATGCCATCCAGAGTAAGGATCTGGTTAGACACCATGTTTCTAAGATTTGTGGGGCCAAGTACAATAACTTCAGTTTTATCTGAGTTTAAAAGCAGGAAATTAGAGGTCATCCATGTCTTTGTCTGTAAGACAATCCTGCAGTTTAGCTAATTGGTGTGTGTCCTCTGGCTTCATGGATAGATAAAGCTGGGTATCATCTGCGTAACAATGAAAATTTAAGCAATACCGTCCAATAATACTGCTTAAGGGAAGCATGTATAAAGTGAATAAAATTGGTCCTAGCACAGAACCTTGTGGAACTCCATAATTAACTTTAGTCTGTGAAGAAGATTCCCCATTTACATGAACAAATTGTAATCTATTAGATAAATATGATTCAAACCACCGCAGCGCAGTGCCTTTAATACCTATGACATGCTCTAATCTCTGTAATAAAATTTTATGGTCAACAGTATCAAAAGCAGCACTGAGGTCTAACAGAACAAGCACAGAGATGAGTCCACTGTCCGAGGCCATAAGAAGATCATTTGTAACCTTCACTAATGCTGTTTCTGTACTATGATGAATTCTAAAACCTGACTGAAACTCTTCAAATAGACCATTCCTCTGCAGATGATCAGTTAGCTGTTTTACAACTACCCTTTCAAGAATTTTTGAGAGAAAAGGAAGGTTGGAGATTGGCCTATAATTAGCTAAGATAGCTGGGTCAAGTGATGGCTTTTTAAGTAATGGTTTAATTACTGCCACCTTAAAAGCCTGTGGTACATAGCCAACTAACAAAGATAGATTGATCATATTTAAGATCGAAGCATTAAATAATGGTAGGGCTTCCTTGAGCAGCCTGGTAGGAATGGGGTCTAATAAACATGTTGATGGTTTGGATGAAGTAACTAATGAAAATAACTCAGACAGAACAATCGGAGAGAAAGAGTCTAACCAAATACAGGCATCACTGAAAGCAGCCAAAGATAACGATACGTCTTTGGGATGGTTATGAGTAATTTTTTCTCTAATAGTTAAAATTTTGTTAGCAAAGAAAGTCATGAAGTCATTACTAGTTAAAGTTAATGGAATACTCAGCTCAATAGAGCTCTGACTCTGTCAGCCTGGCTACAGTGCTGAAAAGAAACCTGGGGTTGTTCTTATTTTCTTCAATTAGTGATGAGTAGAAAGATGTCCTAGCTTTATGGAGGGCTTTTTTTTTTATAGAGCAACAGACTCTTTTTCCAGGCTAAGTGAAGATCTTCTAAATTAGTGAGACGCCATTTCCTCTCCAACTTACGGGTTATCTGCTTTAAGCTACGAGTTTGTGAGTTATACCACGGAGTCAGGCACTTCTGATTTAAAGCTCTCTTTTTCAGAGGAGCTACAGCATCCAAAGTTGTCTTCAATGAGGATGTAAAACTATTGACGAGATACTCTATCTCACTTACAGAGTTTAGGTAGCTACTCTGCACTGTGTTGGTATATGGCATTAGAGAACATAAAGAAGGAATCATATCCTTAAACCTAGTTACAGCGCTTTCTGAAAGACTTCTAGTGTAATGAAACTTATTCCCCACTGCTGGGTAGTCCATCAGAGTAAATGTAAATGTTATTAAGAAATGATCAGACAGAAGGGAGTTTTCAGGGAATACTGTTAAGTCTTCTATAGAACAAGATCTAAGATATGATTAAAGTGGTGGGTGGACTCTTACTTTTTGAGCAAAGCCAATAGAGTCTAATAATAGATTAAATGCAGTGTTGAGGCTGTCATTCTCAGCATCTGTGTGGATGTTAAAATCACCCACTATAATTATCTTATCTGAGCTAAGCACTAAGTCAGACAAAAGGTCTGAAAATTCACAGAGAAACTCACAGTAATGACCAGGTGGACAATAGATAATAACAAATAAAACTGGTTTTTGGGACTTCCAATTTGGATGGACAAGACTAAGAGACAAGCTTTCAAATGAATTAAAGCTCTGTCTGGGTTTTTGATTAATTAATAAGCTGGAATGGAAGATTGCTGCTAATCCTCCTCCTCGGCCCGTACTACGAGCATTCTGACAGTTAGTGTGACTCGGGGGTGTTGACTCATTTAAACTAACATATTCATCCTGCTGTAACCAGGTTTCTGTAAGGCAGAATAAATCAATATGTTGATCAATTATTATATCATTTACCAACAGGGCCTTAGAAGAGAGAGACCTAATGTTTAATAGACCACATTTAACTGTTTTAGTCTGTGGTGCAGTTAAAGGTGCTATATTATTTTTTCTTTTTGAATTTTTATGCTTAAATAGATTTTGCTGGTTATTGGTGGTCTGGGAGCAGGCACCGTCTCTACGGGGATGGGGTAATGAGGGGATGGCAGGGGGAGAGAAGCTGCAGAGAGGTGTGTAAGACTACAACTCTGCTTCCTGGTCCCAACCCTGGATAGTCACGGTTTGGAGGATTTAAGAAAATTGGCCAGATTTCTAGAAATGAGAGCTGCTCCATCCAAAGTGGGATGGATGCCGTCTCTCCTAACAAGACCAGGTTTTCCCCAGAAGCTTCAGTTCAGCAACCTTAAATAAATAAAAAGCCACATCCCATCACCATTTCAGCAAAATGTCAAGACTTTGGCCTAACCATGGGCGAATATACTATTTCTGCCTTATTCAGCCATCGATCGGGTGATTAGACATTTTGGCACGGCTTTGTGTCCCCGGCCGGCGGGCGAAAAGACTCGGCCCTCTACGTGCTACTTAACTCAGGTTTTCATGGACGGGGTGCAGAGCGGATTTATCGGTGTGGCTTTAGTGGAAAAGCTGCACTCCAGAGCCCAGTTTTTCACAGGCTGCGCTCACGTTCACATGCAGCCTGACTGACTGAGGATCACATTGACCGCGTCCAGTGTCAGGCAAGTGCTGAGCTCCTGACCCTGGGAAAGATCCAAAACTTGTAAAGACATGAAAAAATAAATAATTACCCAGGAAAACAGGAAGGGACACACTAAATTTGATGATCTGCGAGATGGTGCAGCGACGCTTAGGGAGAGACCTGGACTGTTGATGTTGTTTAAAAAACACAAAGTTCTTTTTTTCCGATTACTCAATCACCAGAATAATCATTTACTAAAATAATGGACAGCTGCAGCTCTACAGTGAAGAGACGCCAAAATGGGTGTAATGTGGTCAAACTTTCTGCTTCCTGTCAAAAAAGTCTGGCAGCAGCATTTTGAACCAATTGGAGAGCCCTAATGCTGGACTGCAGGAAACCAGAACACTGTAGTCCAATCTAGAAGAAACAAACGCAGGAATCAGGGTCTCAGCATCAGCCATAGACATCAACAATAAAAATGACATAACAGGAAATAAAACCTGTTGAGGTCTAAGGTTCTAAAAACAGTCTGGACTCACAGCATTCCAACTCATGGTTCAATTTATTATCAGCTACCCATTTTATAAACACGACCCAATCTAGAGCCCATGGATTCCCACGGACAACACACCAGTCTGATTTTTAAATGGACCACAACAGAAACAAGTGTTTTTACTTTCTTGTGTTCTGCATTGATCAATCACCACAGGGACAGAATTCATCACGTTCACCAAGTGTCACCTGTGACTTCAGGGCGTTTTTCCTGCACATATGAGTTTCGGCACTGGCGGTCACAGGGCGCTCCACCATACATGTGGTAATTGTTGTGGCGGCGACAGTCTGGCTCGACCCCTTTCCGCCTCACCTGCTTTATACGTGTTAAGGTGCCTTGACACTTACACGAATTAGATACACACACTGGTACACAATCTGCCGGACAGTATACGCCTTGTAAACTGTGTGCAGCAAAGAAAATTTTGAAATGTCCAAAATCTCTGTCACGCATTAATTATATGAACATTGTGCAAACAATTAAAAACACTGCATGTCAGTGCGAGTGATTGCATCAGTGCACCGCGTCACAGCGCAGCTCGTCTGAACATTTATAACAAGATGTTAAATCTATCATAAACATACTTTTACAGCTACTCATAAGAAGAATAAACATGGAACTGTTTTACCAAGCCATTACAATATAAACATTAAAATAATTACCTATTAGACAGTTCCAAATACGTTCTCCACCTCATGAAGTGGGGGGGGAGCTCCAGCTGAAATGGTCCTCTGTGATTCCGGAAGTGATCAGAGGTGTTTTCAACAGCTGTGTAATAAAAATGTTATTGTGCTGTTTTGCACCTGTCTTAAAGTAACCCTGAGAATGTATTTGTTATTTAATTTTGTTTTAGCACTCTGGGGTCAGTCTGAACTGGGAGCGAAGAGCTGGATGTACTTGTTATTATTACACTGATAGCACGACTTTGTTTTCGTAACCACTAACGACTGGGAGTGAAGCATGCTGGGATCATTCTGAACTGGGAGTGAAGAACTGCTTTTATTATATCTTTGAAATAACTTTCAGATGCCTGTTGATTAAAGAAATTATGTGCGCCAGGGAGGTTGAGTTGGCCACTCACCCTCCCTTCGCGGACACACTAGAAAAGAGGGAGTAGAACCATGCTTCAACAGAGTCTGCTGCGGGTTAACGTACGAACGCCCAGCCGGTTGACAGGCGCACTCTGCTGAAGGTGTTGGCTCTCCACCTTAAAGGCGTCACGGTAAGAGAAAAATGCGCTGCAACCACTTGTGTTTGATGTAACTGCTTTTGTGGGGAATAAATATACGCCTTTTTATTCTAGCAAAATGCAGTCTGTGTGATCATTTCTGTGTGCCGATCTGACCGAACCTTGTGTTTCAAAACATTTTTGGCGTTGTCGGCAGGATGCGGTTACGCTCAGACTACACACAGAAATGTCTTGCTTTAGATTGGGAAAGAGAGATGCGGAGGTGGCATCTCAGCAGGAGTCTTGCTTTAGATTGGGAAAGAGATGCGGAGGTGGCATCTCAGCAGGAAGAAGTGGTCCCGGGGTGGGATGGGATCACTTTTAAGGAAATAGGCCAGCTTCTACGGCGACGTGGGGGACGCCCTGGGCCGTGGACTGGAGCGATTCCCACCGCGACTCCGCCAGTTTTATGTGAAATGTTAAAACGGGTGGAGGTTAAAGAGAAAGCTCCGTTGGGAGGTATTCATGAAATGATGTGGATGTGTGCAGAAGCCTGGAAAGAGCGGGTTTTAACTTTAGATACAGTCCGCTCATCAGAATGTGCTAAATCACAAAAGGTGACAAGATTAGAACAACAAGTGAAGCAATTGGAAATTCAAGCCGAAGAAATAGACGGTGTACCAACTTCCTTCTTGGCTGAAAAATGTAAACAAAAAGGATTGAAAGTGACTTGTGTGTCAGGGATGCGCCCTGATATGTTTGAATTGGCCTCATTGTTGAAAGAAATTGTCCAGGGAGAAAAGAAAGGAGTGAAACCTAGTGCCCCTCCCCTACAGGAGGAGGAGGAGGACTTTGATGATGATCTGGTGCAAATAGCTGCAGTCCGGAAAGGAAAGAAAGATAAAAAGAAGGGGAAAAATAAAGAAAGGCGTTCTTGGAGCTTTGACCCTTGCGAGGAAGATTAGGATGATGGTCAAACTCTTGTGGCCCGCCGAGAATTAAAACAATGGTTCACAAGTGATATTAGACCCCATGTGTGATTGGAAATATTTTGGAAAAAAATCAGTTCAAGTCACCTCGGCTTTAGTGGACACAGGAGCGGAGGCCTCATTGATTCATGGAAATCCAGAGAAAATGAAGGGACCTATGGTTCCTTTAACTGGATTAGGTGGACAATTGGTGTATGGAAAAAATATATCGATACCGCTTAAAATTGGAAATATGCCAATTAAAGTGTACACTGTAATAGTGACTCCAATTAATGAATGGATAATTGGCATGGATATTTTAGCTGGAATGACTTTGCATTTAGAACAGGGTAAATTTCAATTTGGGATAGCAAACGTAAGAATGATTCTGGTGGGAAAAGTAAAAATGAAACCTTTTCCCATTCCAGAGGCTACATGTGTGATTAATCAGAAACAATATCGTATTCCTGGAGGACAAGCAGAAATTACTGCAACCATAAAAGACTACTTGGAGGCAGGAGTTTTGAAACCAGTGACAACAAAATGGAATAATCCATTGTGGCCAGTCCGTAAATCGGATGGTACATGGAGAATGACTGTAGACTTTAGAGGTCTAAATAAACATACACCGGCTTTGACTTCAGCTGTACCTGATGCTGTGAGTATAATTGAACGAGTGCAACATCACAGCGGCACGTGGTATGCTGTTATAGACTTGGCTAATGCATTCTTTACCATACCAATCCCAGAGGATAGGATGGAACAGTTTGCATTTACGTGGGAAGGACGGCAATATACATTCACAAGATTGCCACAAGGATATTTACACAGTCCCACTATTTGTCATAGAGTGGTGGCGGAGCATTTGGAACAGTTCCAGGTTCCAATGAGAATGATCTCACATTACATTGATGACATTATGCTTCAAGAAGATACAGAAGCAGAAGTAGTGGAATATCTACCGAAATTAGTGACTCATATGAAATCATTTGGCTGGGAAATTAATCCAGCAAAGATTCAGGGACCAGCTCAAACAGTGAAATTCTTAGGAATAGTTTGGAATAAAGGAGAGAGGGAAATCACACAGGAAGCTAAAGAGAAAATAGCTAACTTTCCAGTACCTCACAGTAAGACAGATGCACAACGATATATTGGTTTATTTGGATTTTGGAGACATCATATTCCACATTTAGGACAGATTTTGCAGCCTTTATATCGATGCACTAGAAAGAAAGAAGAGTTTGTATGGGGAGAGGAACAACAATGCTCATTTGATATGGCAAAGGAAGCCATACAGCAGGCTGTGTCCTTAGGAAAAATGCAATCAGGACCAGTAGAACTTCAAGTGTCTGCTCTAAATGATTATGCTAATTGGAGCTTATGGCAAAAACAAAACAGGATACGAAAACCTTTAGGATTCTGGTCGAGAAAACTCCGGGACGCAGGTATGCGTTATACACCTTTTGAAAAACAGCTTTTAGCATGCTATTGGGCGTTGATTGAAACTGAATCACAAACGGTGGGACATGAAGTAATGATGAGGACACAGATACCTATTCTCTCATGGGTGATGAGTAATCCCACCACTCACCGAATAGGGACAGCTCAGGAGGCTAGTGTGATAAAATGGAAATGGTATGTGTCAGAGCGTGTAAAACCAGGTGAAAAAGGGGTGTCATTGCTGCATGAACAAGTAGCTGATGCTCCTGAGGAAGATGAGGAACCTTTTGAAGTTCAACCATTGGAGGAATCTCCTGTTAAAGCAGGAAAAAGGTGGGATGATTTGTCAGATGATGAGAAAAGTCGAGCATGGTTTACTGATGGTTCCTGTCAATATCAAGCAGGAAAAAGGCGATGGAAAGCAGGAGCTTTAAATCCACAATTAGGTCAGTCTCTGGAAGAATTAGGAGAAGGAAAAAGCAGTCAGTGGGCGGAGTTGAAGGCCGTGCATATGGTGGTCATGCAGGGAGGACCACAGGGCCTCCATATTTATACAGACTCATGGTCAGTGACCCAAGGACTACTTACCTGGATGCCTACATGGCATGCCACTAATTGGAAAATACATTCTAAAGAAGTTTGGGAAGAGAATTGTGGGAAGACATTTGGGAAAAGGCTAAAACAATTCCTATTACTGTGATGCATGTAGATGCACACACTAATGGACAAGACTCAGAAGCTTTATATAATAAAGCTGCAGATCAATTAGTAAAAGTAATGATTGAATTAAGACAATCCAGCCCAGGATTGGCTAGATGGGCTCATGTCAAAGCAGGACATTGGGGGGTTCAAGGTACCCTAAAATGGGCCAGAGATTGAGGTATTGATCTAAAATTGGATGATGTGAAAACAGCAATCACTGAGTGTGAACAATGTCAACACCACCGGAAGGGTGTTCCTCAACATTTGCATGGGCAGTTAAATCGTGGAAAAAGTCCTGGTCAAATTTGGCAGTTAGATTTTATTGGACCACTGCCCATGTCTAAGGGATGTAGACATGCATGCACTGCTGTAGATACATTTTCTGGGGTCTTGGTAGTGCATCCATGTAAATTTGCAAATCAAATGGCCACACTTAAGTGTTTGAAAATAATACAGCAGTATTATGGTTTGCCAGTACTCATTTTACAGGAAATAAAGTGAAAGAGTGGGCCCAAGAACATCATGTTGAATGGATTTATCATAAGCGGCGGGGTTAATAGAGCGAATGAACGGGCTTCTTAAAGAGACCCTACGGAAGCTGTCAAAAGATCTCACTATGCGACAATGGAAACAGGATTTGACCACTGCTGTGGATCAGCTGAACAATCGACCTTTAGGGTCAGGATCCACACCCTTGATAAGAATGATTTCAGGAGAAATGATAGAGCATACTACAGAAAGCATCAAAATGTGGAAAATTGATCCACAAGCAGAATTACCTGTCAGAGCAACTCCAGGCTCAGCAGGACTAGACTTAAGATTTGGAGAACAACCCCTGATATTGAACAAAGGGGACAAAATTGCTCAATTAATCATTAAACCTTGTGAAATGGGGTTGGTACAGGCCTCAGATCAAGCAGGTGCCAAAGTTTGGGTGAAACAACCTAACGGACCGCCTAAGGCGGCAGAAATTATAGCTCAAGGGAATGATGCAACTGTTAGTATACTCTATCAGGGTGAAGAAAAATGGGTAAATGTGCCTGTATCAAAGTGTTATGTAAGAGAAGACTAATCGTTGTCATTCTACCCGTAGTTACACTTGTGTTGTCTAGGCTCGGATTGATGCCCTGCTGGGAGTTGCTGATCGGGCGATCGAGGACCACAAGAGGCGGGCGTCGCTATGGCAACCAGTGGAAGCCCCGGGATTGGAGGTGTCGGCTGCTGGGTCATACTCCTCCTTGTAGGTGGTGCCATGGTCTCCGGTTGTTGGGGAATGACGGAAGGACATCAAGTGAGAGAAGTCCAACCACGAGTGGAGCTCGTCTGGAGAAATCTCACTAAAACAAGTCAACAGGACAATTTTACTTGTGCCACAAGCAACAGTGAAGACAAAGGTATATTGGCAAGTTACCTTTCCAAAAATTCCAATTTGCAGAAGATGTCGAAGGGCGTGGTATGACACTCTATTAGGAGGAACAGGGACTGTCCTGGGAGTATCAAACACAGTTGATAATGAGGTAACCAGAACAATGTTATCAAACACTGGGAAATACTCGTCCCAAGTAGTTCATCAGGTTGGAGAGTGGATGTCCACAGCATTGGTAGGACTAATTTGTGGCAAAAGAATTTCAAATGGCAATTGGCATTCAGCGTATAGTTACAACGGGGAGCTATCATGATTGGAGAAGGATTTGGAACATTAGCAACACCTTATGGTTAAAGCTACATCCAGAATATACACAATGTAATGAAACAGTATGTACTGGGTATTGGACCCAGTACAATGTGACACAACCAAAGGTTGTTTGTAAATATCAAGTGTTACCTGTGATAACGACTAATGGCTATTGGTTCTTGCATATGGATGGAGAGTGGTTAGAACCAAAAACTAATACGACTTTTGATACCAAAATGTGTGACAAAACAGATAAAGGTATGGCCTGTGTGCTGCAAACGGGATATGCCAATCCATGTCTAACCGACTCAGAGGTTGTACTTTGTGACTGGACTAGGGAAACACCAAGAGAAATGTTGTGGCAGATCGGCCCACATGCTCTGTGTGTTGCAACAATGAAAAATAATTCACAAGTACCTTCGGTTCCGTTTACTGGCTGCCTGAACAATGTGCACTTATGGCATTGGGGAGACCGGACGTATCGTTTGACTAATTATTCTGTATCAAGTCGGCTGACTTCGGTACAATGGGATGTATTGCATTCCCCATGGAGTCTTTCCCTGGAGCGTTTCAAATGCGCATTGGAACAATCTACGGAAATTCAGCAATTAATAGAGTCACATACGTCCAACATCTCCAGTCTCATGGTGTCTACATTGATAGCTAGTGACCGGGTAAAACATGTGGCAAAATTAGTACAGCAAGCATCAGCACATCATTGGTGGGATATCTTTTCAGGGATGTCTGTCATTGCCAGGAGTACCTTAGTGCCACCTTTGATATAGCAATATGTGTGATGACTTTTTGTAACACTTTTATCTATGTTACGTTTAAGGCGAGAGGTGGAATGGGTAATATTTCAACGAATGCGATGAAATTGACACTGTTAATTCATGATCCTTTTGGAGTAAACCAATATAATGTTACATTAGACCCCACAACATCGGGTTTTGTATGAGTATATTGTTTGGGACAGGTATAATCACGACTATATTACTCAAAATTTTGTTTGTGAATCACTAGAAGAAATGTGGGAAATGCTATGGCAGGACATAATCGCTGGAATAGGCTGGAGCCCAGCCTTACCTGAATCTGTTGGTGGTTACATAAATTGACTGGTGCAAAACACCAAGAGTGGAATGTGTAATAAAAATGTTATTGTGCTGTTTTGCACCTGTCTTAAAGTAACCCTGAGAATGTATTTGTTATTTAATTTTGTTTTAGCACTCTGGGGTCAGTCTGAACTGGGAGCGAAGAGCTGGATGTACTTGTTATTATTACACTGATAGCACGACTTTGTTTTCGTAACCACTAACGACTGGGAGTGAAGCATGCTGGGATCATTCTGAACTGGGAGTGAAGAACTGCTTTTATTATATCTTTGAAATAACTTTCAGATGCCTGTTGATTAAAGAAATTATGTGCGCCAGGGAGGTTGAGTTGGCCACTCACCCTCCCTTCGCGGACACACTAGAAAAGAGGGAGCAGAACCATGCTTCAACAGAGTCTGCTGCGGGTTAACGTACGAACGCCCAGCCGGTTGACAGGCGCACTCTGCTGAAGGTGTTGGCTCTCCACCTTAAAGGCGTCACGGTAAGAGAAAAATGCGCTGCAACCACTTGTGTTTGATGTAACTGCTTTTGTGGGGAATAAATATACGCCTTTTTATTCTAGCAAAATGCAGTCTGTGTGATCATTTCTGTGTGCCGATCTGACCGAACCTTGTGTTTCAAAACAACAGCCAAACTCAGAACAAATGATTAATCCGCTACAAAATAATTATTCTATATATGCAGCATCCAGTGGCACAAAGCGCAGCAGCTAGCTGGGAACACAGCGGGTGGCACAGTCACTCACGACAAAGTGAACGAGAGTGCCGAGCCAAAATGTGTGCAAGTGTCAAGGCACCTTTAATAAACCAAGACTTGCACATCGAGGTGTTAAAACCTGTTTCACATATGTATGCGAATTCTCAGCTTTGCACATGCAAATGAGACTGCTTCCTGACCAGCTGCCTCATACACTCACGTCTCCCGCTACACCTGCGATAAATAAGATTAAAGGCAAGCTTGACCTCCTGCTGAAAATGCTGGACTGACTGTATAAACAATAAACACACACTTCCTCTCAAACTGATGTGTTGATTCGCTTTCGCACATCTCAGAAGACAACCAAAAAGATGCCACGTCGATCGGCGTTGCCAGATTGGTGAAAATGTGCTCATCTCCAGCTGTGCGATCACGACATGACTGCACACGCAATTTCTACACATGGCAACTCCAACCTCTACATTATTTACAGTTATATTATCTACTTACATTGAACTTATGAAATAAAATCACACACTCGTACTTTTAATATAAAGATGATGTACTGCCCCCTGCTGGAATGGTGCATTAATCCAGAATTACCAACGTTAGCTAA
The DNA here is from genome assembly GCF_902500255.1 of Thalassophryne amazonica. Classification (NCBI taxonomy): domain Eukaryota; kingdom Metazoa; phylum Chordata; class Actinopteri; order Batrachoidiformes; family Batrachoididae; genus Thalassophryne; species Thalassophryne amazonica. Next base: position 38,638,279 of record NC_047124.1, on the reverse strand, counting down.
TATCTGTAGTTTCTACTAAAATATTTGTCCTATCAACGTTCTGTTTCTGCAGTGTTCATCCTTGATGCAAAATACATACGCATACCAAACGGCAAGTGTCAACTCTCCAGTTTGTCTGTGATCAAACTTATACATGCACACACACACACGCGCTTCTATTTTTAGACATGCACAAACACACACTACACTTTTCAGTCATGACAACAGCAACATGACAAACTGACTAAACCAATTGAACTACAAAAGCACAATAATATCAATCACACAGTTATTGACACGCTGGAGGAGGCAGACAGCACAGTGAGCGTCGTGTTCTTTGACCTCTCTAGTGTGTTCAACACCATCCGGCCTGACCTCCTCAGCGATAAGCTACGTGACATGAAGGTGGAGGCTCCACTGTCCGTCTGTGCGCCGCATCAGTCCAGTCCTGTTACTGTCAGAGTCTTCAAATTCACAGGGACCATTCTTGGGACACAGACCTTGGACAAGTTCAAAGATGATTATTAGGCGAACCTTGAACTATTTCAAGAGGCTAAAAAGTCACAGTCTGTTTGAATCTGTTCTAGGGTCTTTTTTTTTTTTTTTTTTTTTTTTTGAGTGGCGGGAGTGACAGCCAATCAGAGCAGAGCTGCGCTGTCTTAAATCTCTTCATTTAGGTGTTTATATAACATGTTTCTCATATTTTGTGTAAAAACTAGCAAGAAATAAATGCTTCAAAAACTGAAAACACTGTTTTTTGAACCTGATAACACCTCTGGAGTGATTTACAACACATTTTGCCATTGTTGGTGTGCTGCATTCCTCTGGGTATTAATGTCACATGCACTCTTTGTCCACTCTATGTCAGTAATAAGTTGCTCTAAACGATATCTCATTATTGATAACTGTTATTATGACAATGACAGAGTATTGATTGATTGATGATGTCACAGGTTGGTCGAGCAAGCTGCAAAACTCTGTTTTGTTTGTGTGTTAATATGAGCAGAGCGCCATGCAGCGCCACGGAGTGCCGCACAGCGGCGCGAGGCTCGCTGTATGGTAGACAAAGGCACAAAAAAAAATCTCCACAGTGGGGAAAAAGCCACAAACCGTTGTCATAAAAAGCTACAAACTGACAGTACATGAACATAGACATTATAAAGAAGAGTAGACGCCGCATTGGTTGCTGTGGCTCAAGAAATGTGGCCGCCATCTTGGACAATAATGAGATACAATAATTTGGCCATATTGTAGGCAAAAAAAGAAAGAAAAATGCTTGAGCGCTTTAAATGCTACTGTGTGTGCAGAAGGTAGAGTTCGGTGAGCATGTGGCGTCCCTGTACCATGATGTCCCTGCTCCTTGGCCGCATGGTAAGACTGTGTCGCGTCCCTGCACCATGATGTCCCTGTTCCTTGGCCGCGTGGTAAGACTGTCACATCCCTGCACCATGATGTCCCTGCTTCTTGGCCGCGTGGTAAGACTGTGTCGTGTCCCTGCACCATGATGTCCCTGCTACCTGCCTGCGTGGCATGACCGCATGGTGTTCCTGCACTGTAACTGTCGCTGCACCGTGACTACGTGGCATAGTTAACTCCTGGCCACCTCTCGCGAGGGTCCAGACACTAAAACCTTGGTCGCTACATTTAAGTTGTCAGAGTCACCCAAACAGACGCTGACGGTGGAAACAAACACCTCAGCAAGAGGAGTGGAAACTGTATGACAGATCCGTCTTGTACTCGTCCACATCCTCAAACCTACAACAACCAGATGAACTCGTCCTTTAGTTTCACCTTGTTTAAAGCTACTGTACAAGAAAGACAGGTAAAAACTGTTTACACCCAAGGACAGAAACCTAATGGTAAAAATGTCCCCGAACCAGTCTTTGCTTCCTGGTTGTATTTTGATGTTCAGCGCTCTGTATCCTGATGCACAGGACCAGTTCTTCCTGCACCCGCCAACACCCCACTGGAGACCATCATGGCCCATGACACAGGCCAAGCTGGACTTGTGGACAGAACTGAAACTTGCACACCCATCATCCAGAGAACATCCCAACTCTGAAATGGAGGGAAGTTCTGTCTCAGCGACGCATGCACTCTTACCAGTGAGGACTGTTCAAGATCTGGTCTTGTGTCACTTTGGATCAGAGTGATCCGCTGAGCTTCACAGTGGCAGCGACCTCATGCCTGCATAAGGACGACGTCTCTTACAGCATCTGCAGGGTCTTCAGCTGCAGTTCATCCATCATCACGTTACTCTTGAACCAGGACTTATTACTAATGAAGGATGGTACCTACTGGTGTCTCTGCCACGCAGACCGTGGACAGACCAGACCTTTAAAAATAACCCTCATCTAACAGCACTTTGTGTGTGCAGCGAGTTTGGGATTGTTGGCGCCTTATCCCAGGGGGACAGCCTGCGGATCCTCGTCCCGCTGGGACAGACAGACCAGGAACAATTGATTTTGGTTGACTATTTGGGGTAAAAATATGAGAAAGAAAAAACAAAACAAAACAAAAAAAACCACACACACAACCCTAAGTGCAGTCCCACATTCTGACAGTAGGGTTTGTACTAACAGACATTAGACACCTGACCTCAGGTTTTAAAATTTGCCTTTAACGTTGGAAAACATTAAAGTACAACTGATCTGCAACCTTGTCTTGATTTTGTCCAAACGTCTCTGGTTTTCAGTCTGAGTTGGACTCAGACTCTCGCCACACATCCGGTTTGGTAATCTTACTTCATTTTACAGCCTTTAACTACCCTTTGACCCGGCACACCTCACCTGGTAGACTCTGACCCACACGTTCCCGTCCAAAGGCCAACAATGAATGTAGGATGGGGGACAAACCCGATACGACATTATTTACACCACATTTACTCGTGCACAAGTGTCACAGCTCATTGCCTCCACACCATGACACCGCCTTGGGTCACTGCCAGGCTGAACCCTGCCTCTCGCCCAGTGTTCCGCCCCCGTGTGGCCCCCTCGAGCTATGACTGGAAATTTTTTTGTTAAAAAAAGACAATTGAAGGGACTGCAGATGCAAATTAGCCTAACTCTGGGACAATGAATCGAATGGTTACATTTCTGTTTTAATTGCACATGGTCCCTTTCAAATCAATTAAACTGACTGACTGAGGGGAGACAGATCCAGGGCAGGACATTTTCAGCAGGGACATGCAACTGAGAAGCTGTAATGTACAGGAGGGACCGAGTCCAGCCACTGATCCTCCTCATCCAAAGGAACCAGCTGAAGTGGTTCGGGCATCTGGTGAAGACGCCACCTGGTCATGTCCCTCAAGACAGAAACGTCCAAAGGAAGAAGACCTCGAAGATCCAGGACACACAAGAGGGGTTAGATCTCCAAGCTGCCCTGTGAACACCTTGGGATCTCCAAGGATGATTTAGGACTTGGCAAAGACTAGGGAAGTGTGGGAGGAGCTGCCTCAACTGTAATATGACAACTGTGTCACTCACACTTATTCAAATAACTTTGTACAGGAAGTGAGTCACTTCAGCTCGTCCTGTGGTTCACATGGGGGCGCCACAGCCAATCCACTTTCCATCTGCATGCTGATCTGGCACACGTTTTACACCGGATGCCTTGCTAAAACAAGTATACAATTACATGGACAATGGGTAGGGCTGGTCTTGAACCAGGAACCTCCCGATCTAGAAACAAGCACACAATCACTATACCGCGACAATCACCAAAATCCCACCTCAGGATCCAGACCCCGAGCTCTTAAACAACTTTAGTCCAAAACCACAGCACCATCCCCAGACTGAAGACAACCAACACCGAGTCTGTGAACAGTGGAACCAGAACACATCCCTGAGGAAGACCAGAATTCACTTTTACCACATCCAGCTCAAATCTGGTGAAAATCATGTCACAGACCGCATTGAAATGCAATGCTGCACCTGACCAGCAGGGGGAAATGAACACGTGCGTAACCCAAACGTCACAGGGGGTGGAGCCTATCGCAGCAGTGACAGGACGAGAGGCGGGGCAACTGTGACAAAAAACCAAAAGTAAAACAAAAACACAAATACTACAGGATCAAATGACAAAAATAATAATAATAATAATAATATAAAAAAAACTGATCAATAAACAAACCCAGAAAAAAAAAAACAATCTTTGACAGCGGTCAAATAAGGACGGTGGTAAGGTTACGGTACCAGGGTGGAGAACCGATCCTGCAGAGCCTCCACGGTGAGCGCCACGTCCGCCGTGAGCACGCGCCGGCTGAAGTCCACAGCGCACGTGAGGTTCAAGTGTTTAGTGACACACGAGCTGAAAGAGGAGAACGAGCACGGATCCATAGTGACCCACGAAGCACGACGACTGAGCGGAGACACCGGCCCCGGAGCGCTTTATGTAGCCCCCGGCAAAATCTACACACATCCGGTACAGCCCTTCAAAATAAAAGATAGAGACACATTTACTCATTATTATTATTATTATTATTATTAGAAGTGATTATTGTAACTATTACTTATTCCAGGCTCACGAGTAAAATGGGTAAATACTTCAAAAACGAGCCATCGTAAAAGTTAAAGACGTGTTGCTACAGGTGTGTGTGTGTGTGTGTGTGTGTGTGTGTGTGTGTGTGTGTGTGTGTGTGTGTGTGTGTGTGTGTGTGTGTGTGTGTGTGTGAGAGAGAGAGAGAGAGAGAGAGAGAGAGAGAGAGAGAGAGAGAGAGAGAGAGAGAGAGAGAATGTAAATACATGACTAAAATACAGTTTAAAAAGGGACTGTAATTATTTAGGGAAATATTTAGGGTTCCCCTAAATATTTCCCTAAATAATTATCGGTTATCGGATTATCTGAACTGTGCCCTCCACTACAATTAGGGCAGTGATTATGAACACTGGGGGAACAATTAGGGCAGTGATTATGAACACTGGGGAACAATTAGGGCAGTGATTATGAACACTGGGGAACAATTAGGGCAGTGATTATGAACACTGGGGAACAATTAGGGCAGTGATTATGAACACTGGAGAACAATTAGGGTAGTGATTATGAACACTGGGGAACAATTAGGGCAGTGATTATGAACACTGGGGAACAATTAGGGCAGTGATTATGAACACTGGAGAACAATTAGGGTAGTGATTATGAACACTGGGGAACAATTAGGGCAGTGATTATGAACACTGGGGAACAATTAGGGCAGTGATTATGAACACTGGAGAACAATTAGGGTAGTGATTATGAACACTGGGGAACAATTAGGGCAGTGATTATGAACACTGGGGAACAATTAGGGCAGTGATTATGAACACTGGGGAACAATTAGGGCAGTGATTATGAACACTGGGGAACAATTAGGGCAGTGATTATGAACACTGGAGAACAATTAGGGTAGTGATTATGAACACTGGAGAACAATTAGGGCAGTGATTATGAACACTGGGGAACAATTAGGGCAGTGATTATGAACACTGGGGAACAATTAGGGCAGTGATTATGAACACTGGGGAACAATTAGGGCAGTGATTATGAACACTGGAGAACAATTAGGGTAGTGATTATGAACACTGGGGAACAATTAGGGCAGTGATTATGAACACTGGAGAACAATTAGGGCAGTGATTATGAACACTGGGGAACAATTAGGGCAGTGATTATGAACACTGGAGAACAATTAGGGTAGTGATTATGAACACTGGGGAACAATTAGGGCAGTGATTATGAACACTGGGGAACAATTAGGGCAGTGATTATGAACACTGGAGAACAATTAGGGTAGTGATTATGAACACTAGGAACAATTAGGGCAGTGATTATGAACACTGGGGAACAATTAGGGCAGTGATTATGAACACTGGAGAACAATTAGGGTAGTGATTATGAACACTGGGGAACAATTAGGGCAGTGATTATGAACACTGGGGAACAATTAGGGCAGTGATTATGAACACTGGAGAACAATTAGGGTAGTGATTATGAACACTAGGAACAATTAGGGCAGTGATTATGAACACTGGGGAACAATTAGGGCAGTGATTATGAACACTGGAGAACAATTAGGGCAGTGATTATGAACACTGGGGAACAATTAGGGCAGTGATTATGAACACTGGGGAACAATTAGGGTAGTGATTATGAACACTGGGGAACAATTAGGGTAGTGATTATGAACACTGGGGAACAATTAGGGCAGTGATTATGAACACTGGGGAACAATTAGGGTAGTGATTATGAACACTGGGGAACAATTAGGGCAGTGATTATGAACACTGGAGAACAATTAGGGTAGTGATTATGAACACTGGGGAACAATTAGGGCAGTGATTATGAACACTGGGGAACAATTAGGGCAGTGATTATGAACACTGGAGAACAATTAGGGTAGTGATTATGAACACTGGGGAACAATTAGGGCAGTGATTATGAACACTGGGGAACAATTAGGGTAGTGATTATGAACACTGGGGAACAATTAGGGCAGTGATTATGAACACTGGGGAACAATTAGGGCAGTGATTATGAACACTGGGGAACAATTAGGGTAGTGATTATGAACACTGGGGAACAATTAGGGCAGTGATTATGAACACTGGGGAACAATTAGGGCAGTGATTATGAACACTGGAGAACAATTAGGGTAGTGATTATGAACACTGGGGAACAATTAGGGCAGTGATTATGAACACTGGGGAACAATTAGGGCAGTGATTATGAACACTGGAGAACAATTAGGGTAGTGATTATGAACACTGGGGAACAATTAGGGCAGTGATTATGAACACTGGGGAACAATTAGGGTAGTGATTATGAACACTGGGGGAACAATTAGGGTAGTGATTATGAACACTGGGGGAACAATTAGGGCAGTGATTATGAACACTGGGGGAACAACTAGGGCAGTGATTATGAACACTGGGGAAAAATTAGTGCAGTGATTATGAGCACTGGGGAACAATTAGGGCAGTGATTATGAACACTGGGGAACAATTAGGGCAGTGATTATGAACACTGGGGGAACAATTAGGGCAGTGATTATGAACACTGGGGAACAATTAGGGCAGTGATTATGAACACTGGGGGAACAACTAGGGCAGTGATTATGAACACTAGGAACAACTAGGGCAGGGATTATGAACACTGGGGAACAATTAGGGCAGTGATTATGAACACTGGAGAACAATTAGGGCAGTGATTTTTAACATTGAGGACACAAATAGGGCATTGATTATGAACACTGGGGAACATTTAGGGAAGTGATTATGAACACTGGGGGAACAACTAGGGCAGTGATTATGAACACTAGGAACAACTAGGGCAGGGATTATGAACACTGGGGAACAATTAGGGCAGTGATTATGAACACTGGAGAACAATTAGGGCAGTGATTTTTAACATTGAGGACACAAATAGGGCATTGATTATGAACACTGGGGAACAATTAGGGCAGTGATTATTAACACTGGGGGAACAACTAGGGCAGTGATTATGAACACTGGGGAACAATAGGGCAGTGATTATGAACACTGGGGAACAATTAGGGCAGTAATTATGAACACTGGGGAACAATTAGGGCAGTGATTATGAACACTGGGGAACAATTAGGGCAGTGATTATGAACACTGGGGAACAATTAGGGCAGTAATTATGAACACTGGGGAACAATTAGGGCAGTGATTATGAACACTGGGGGAACAATTAGGGTAGTGATTATGAACACTGGGGAACAATTAGGGCAGTGATTATGAACACTGGGGAACAACTAGGGCAGTGATTATGAACACTGGGGAACAACTAGGGTAGTGATTATGAACACGGGAACAATTAGGGCAGTGATTATGAACACTGGGGGAACAACTAGGGCAGTGATTATGAACACTGGGGAATAATTAGGGCAGTGATTATGAACACTGGGGACCAATTAGGGCCGTGATTATGAACACTGGGGAACAATTTGGGCAGTGATTATGAACACTGGGGAACAATTAGGGCAGTAATTATGAACACTAGCAACAATTAGGGCCGTGATTATGAACACTGGGGAAAAATTAGGGCAGTGATTATGAACACTGGGGAACAATTAGGGCAGTGATTATGAACACTAGAAACAATTAGGGCCGTGATTATGAACACTGGGGAACAATTAGGGCAGTGATTATTAACACTGGGGGAAAAACTAGGGCAGTGATTATGAACATTGGGGAACAATTAGGGCAGTGATTATGAACACTGGGGAACAACTAGGGCAGTGATTATGAACACTGGGGAACAACTAGGGCAGTGATTATGAACACGGGAACAATTAGGGCCGTGATTATGAACACTGGGGGAACAACTAGGGCAGTGATTATGAACACTGGGGAATAATTAGGGCAGTGATTATGAACACTGGGGGAACAACTAGGGCAGTGATCATGAACACTGGGGAAAAATTAGGGCAGTGATTATGAACACTGGGGAATAATTAGGGCAGTGATTATGAACACTGGGGAACAACTAGGGCAGTGATTATGAACACTGGGGAACAATTAGGGCAGTGATTATGAACACTGGGGAAAAATTAGGGCAGTGATTATGAACACTGGGGAACAACTAGGGCAGTGATTATGAACACTGGGGAACAATTAGGGCAGTGATTATGAACACTAGAAACAACTAGGGCAGTGATTATGAACACTGGGGAAAAATTAGGGCAGTGATTATGAACACTGGGGAAAAATTAGGGCAGTGATTATGAACACTAGAAACAATTAGGGCCGTGATTATGAACACTGGGGAACAATTAGGGCAGTGATTATTAACACTGGGGGAACAACTAGGGCAGTGATTATGAACACTGGGGAACAATTAGGGCAGTGATTATGAACACTGGGGAACAACTAGGGCAGTGATTATGAACACTGGGGAACAACTAGGGCAGTGATTATGAACACGGGAACAATTAGGGCAGTGATTATGAACACTGGGGAATAATTAGGGCAGTGATTATGAACACTGGGGGAACAACTAGGGCAGTGATTATGAACACTGGGGAACAATTAGGGCAGTGATTATGAACACTGGGGAATAATTAGGGCAGTGATTATGAACACTGGGGAACAATTAGGGCAGTGATTATGAACACTGGGGAATAATTAGGGCAGTGATTATGAACACTGGGGGAACAACTAGGGCAGTGATTATGAACACTGGGGAACAATTAGGGCAGTGATTATGAACACTGGGGAATAATTAGGGCAGTGATTATGAACACTGGGGAACAATTAGGGCAGTGATTATGAACACTGGGGAACAATTAGGGCAGTGATTATGAACACTGGGGAATAATTAGGAGAGTGATTATGAACACTGGGGAACAATTAGGGCCGTGATTATGAACACTGGGGAACAATTAGGGCAGTGATTATGAACACTGGAGAAAAATTAGGGCAGTGATTATGAACACTAGGAACAACTAGGGCAGTGATTATGAACACTGGGGAACAATTAGGGCAGTGATTATGAACACTAGAAACAACTAGGGCAGTGATTATGAACACTGGGGAAAAATTAGGGCAGTGATTATGAACACTGGGGAACAATTAGGGCAGTGATTATGAACACTGGAGAAAAATTAGGGCAGTGATTATGAACACTAGGAACAACTAGGGCAGTGATTATGAACACTGGGGAACAATTAGGGCAGTGATTATGAACACTGGAGATAAATTAGGGCAGTGATTATGAACACTAGGAACAACTAGGGCAGTGATTATGAACACTGGGGAACAATTAGGGCAGTGATTATGAACACTAGAAACAACTAGGGCAGTGATTATGAACACTGGGGAAAAATTAGGGCAGTGATTATGAACACTGGGGAACAATTAGGGCAGTGATTATGAACACTAGGAACATCTAGGGCAGTGATTATGAACACTGGGGAACAATTAGCGCAGTGATTATGAACACTAGAAACAACTAGGGCAGTGCTTATGAACACTGGGGAACAATTAGGGCAGTGATTATGAACACTAGGGGAACAATTAGGGCAGTGATTATGAGCACTGGGGAACAATTAGGGCAGTGATTATGAACACTGGGGAAAAATTAGGGCAGTGATTATGAACACTGGGGAACAATTAGGGCAGTGATTTTTAACATTGAGGACACAAATAGGGCATTGATTATGTACACTTGGGGAACATTTAGGGAAGTGATTATGAACACTGGGGAACAATTAGGGCAGTGATTATTATCACTGGGGGAACAACTAGGGCAGTGATTATGAACACTGGGGAACAATTAGGGCAGTGATTATGAACACTGGGGAACAACTAGGGCAGTGATTATGAACACTGGGGAACAACTAGGGCAGTGATTATGAACACGGGAACAATTAGGGCCGTGATTATGAACACTGGGGGAACAACTAGGGCAGTGATTATGAACACTGGGGAATAATTAGTGCAGTGATTATGAACACTGGGGGAACAACTAGGGCAGTGATTATGAACACTGGGGAACAATTAGGGCAGTGATTATGAACACTGGGGAATAATTAGGGCAGTGATTATGAACACTGGGGAACAACTAGGGCAGTGATTATGAACACTGGGGAACAATTAGGGCAGTGATTATGAACACTGGGGAACAATTAGGGCAGTGAATATGAACACTGGGGAACAATTACGGCAGTGATTATGAACACTGGGGAATAATTAGGAGAGTGATTATGAACACTGGGGAACAATTAGGGCAGTGATTATGAACACTGGAGAAAAATTAGGGCAGTGATTATGAACACTGGGGAACAATTAGGGCAGTGATTATGAACACTAGAAACAACTAGGGCAGTGATTATGAACACTGGGGAAAAATTAGGGCAGTGATTATGAACACTGGGGAACAATTAGGGCATTGATTATGAACACTAGAAACAATTAGGGCCGTGATTATGAACACTGGGGAACAACTAGGGCAGTGATTATGAACACTGGAGAAAAATTAGGGCAGTGATTATGAACACTGGGGAACAATTAGGGCAGTGATTATGAACACTAGAAACAACTAGGGCAGTGATTATGAACACTGGGGAAAAATTAGGGCAGTGATTATGAACACTGGGGAACAATTAGGGCAGTGATTATGAACACTGGAGAAAAATTAGGGCAGTGATTATGAACACTGGGGAACAATTAGGGCAGTGATTATGAACACTAGAAACAACTAGGGCAGTGATTATGAACACTGGGGAACAATTAGGGCATTGATTATGAACACTAGAAACAATTAGGGCCGTGATTATGAACACTGGGGAACAATTAGGGCAGTGATTATGAACACTGGGGAACAATTAGGGCAGTGATTTTTAACATTGAGGACACAAATAGGGCATTGATTATGAACACTTGGGGAACATTTAGGGAAGTGATTATGAACACTGGGGAAAAATTAGGGCAGTGATTATTAACACTGGGGGAACAACTATGGCAGTGATTATGAACACTGGGGAACAATTAGGGCAGTGATTATGAACACTGGGGAACAATTAGGGCAGTAATTATGAACACTGGGGAACAATTAGGGCAGTGATTATGAACACTAGGAACAACTAGGGCAGTGATTATGAACACTGGGGAACAATTAGGGCAGTGATTATGAACACTGGGGAATAATTAGGGCAGTGATTATGAACACTGGGGAACAATTAGGGCCGTGATTATGAACACTGGGGAACAATTAGGGCAGTGATTATGAACACTGGGGAACAATTAGGGCAGTAATTATGAACACTGGGGAACAATTAGGGCAGTGATTATGAACACTAGGAACAACTAGGGCAGTGATTATGAACACTGGGGAACAATTAGGGCAGTGATTATGAACACTAGGAACAACTAGGGCAGTGATTATGAACACTGGGGAACAATTAGGGCAGTGATTATGAACACTAGAAACAACTAGGGCAGTGATTATGAACACTGGGGAACAATTAGGGCAGTGATTATGAACACTGGGGAAAAATTAGGGCAGTGATTATGAACACTGGGGAACAACTAGGGCAGTGATTATGAGCACTGGGGAACAACTAGGGCAGTGATTATGAACACGGGAACAATTAGGGCAGTGATTATGAACACTGGGGGAACAACTAGGGCAGTGATTATGAACACTGTGGAATAATTAGGGCAGTGATTATGAACACTGGGGGAACAACTAGGGCAGTGATTATGAACACTGGGGAATAATTAGGGCAGTGATTATGAACACTGGGGAACAACTAGGGCAGTGATTATGAACACTGGGGAACAATTAGGGCAGTGATTATGAACACTAGGAACAACTAGGGCAGTGATTATGAACACTGGGGAACAATTAGGGCAGTGATTATGAACACTAGAAACAACTAGGGCAGTGATTATGAACACTGGGGAACAATTAGGGCAGTGATTATGAACACTGGGGAACAATTAGGGCAGTGATTATGAACACTGGGGAATAATTAGGAGAGTGATTATGAACACTGGGGAACAATTAGGGCAGTGATTATGAACACTGTGGAACAATTAGGGCAGTAATTATGAACACTGGAGAAAAATTAGGGCAGTGATTATGAACACTAGGAACAACTAGGGCAGTGATTATGAACACTGGGGAACAATTAGGGCAGTGATTATGAACACTAGAAACAACTAGAGCAGTGATTATGAACACTGGGGAAAAATTAGGGCAGTGATTATGAACACTGGGGGAACAATTAGGGCAGTGATTATGAACACTAGAAACAACTAGAGCAGTGATTATGAACACTGGGGAAAAATTAGGGCAGTGATTATGAACACTGGGGAACAATTAGGGCAGTGATTATGAACACTAGGAACAACTAGGGCAGTGATTATGAACACTGGGGAACAATTAGGGCAATGATTATGAACACTAGAAACAACTAGGGCAGTGATTATGAACACTGGGGAACAATTAGGGCAGTGATTATGAACACTAGAAACAACTAGGGCAGTGATTATGAACACTGGGGAACAATTAGGGCAGTGATTATGAACACTGGGGAACAATTAGGGCAGTGATTATGAGCACTGGGGAACAAGTAGGGCAGTGATTATGAACACTGGGGAACAATTAGGGCAGTGATTTTTAACATTGAGGACACAAATAGGGCATTGATTATGAACACTTGGGGAACATTTAGGGAAGTGATTATGAACACTGGGGAACAATTAGGGCAGTGATTATGAACACTGGGGAACAATTAGGGCAGTGATTATGAACACTGGGGAACAAGTAGGGCAGTGATTATGAGCACTGGGGAACAATTAGGGCAGTGATTTTTAACATTGAGGACACAAATAGGGCATTGATTATGAACACTTGGGGAACATTTAGGGAAGTGATTATGAACACTGGGGAACAATTAGGGCAGTGATTATGAACACTGGGGAACAATTAGGGCAGTGATTTTTAACATTGAGGACACAAATAGGGCAGTGATTATGAACACTGGGGGAATATTTAGGGCAGTGATTTTTAACATTGAGGGCACAAATAGGGCAGTGATTATTATCACTGGGGGAACAACTAGGGCAGTGATTATGAACACTGGGGAACAATTAGGGCAGTGATTATGAACACTGGGGAACAACTAGGGCAGTGATTATTAACACTGGGGAACAATTAGGGCAGTGATTATGAACACTGGGGAATAATTAGGAGAGTGATTATGAACACTGGGGAACAATTAGGGCAGTGATTATGAACACTGGAGAAAAATTAGGGCAGTGATTATGAACACTAGAAACAACTAGGGCAGTGATTATGAACACTGGGGAAAAATTAGGGCAGTGATTATGAACACTAGAAACAACTAGGGCAGTGATTATGAACACTGGGGAACAATTAGGGCAGTGATTATGAACACTAGAAACAACTAGGGCAGTGATTATGAACACTGGGGAAAAATTAGGGCAGTGATTATGAACACTGGGGAACAATTAGGGCATTGATTATGAACACTAGAAACAATTAGGGCCGTGATTATGAACACTGGGGAACAATTAGGGCAGTAATTATGAACACTGGGGAACATTTAGGGCAGTGATTATGAACACTAGGAACAACTAGGGCAGTGATTATGAACACTGGGGAACAATTAGGGCAGTGATTATGAACACTGGGGAATAATTAGGGCAGTGATTATGAACACTGGGGAACAATTAGGGCCGTGATTATGAACACTGGGGAACAATTAGGGCAGTGATTATGAACACTGGGGAACAATTAGGGCAGTAATTATGAACACTGGGGAACAATTAGGGCAGTGATTATGAACACTAGGAACAACTAGGGCAGTGATTATGAACACTGGGGAACAATTAGGGCAGTGATTATGAACACTAGGAACAACTAGGGCAGTGATTATGAGCACTGGGGAACAATTAGGGCAGTGATTATGAACACTAGAAACAACTAGGGCAGTGATTATGAACACTGGGGAACAATTAGGGCAGTGATTATGAACACTGGGGAAAAATTAGGGCAGTGATTATGAACACTGGGGAACAACTAGGGCAGTGATTATGAGCACTGGGGAACAACTAGGGCAGTGATTATGAACACGGGAACAATTAGGGCAGTGATTATGAACACTGGGGGAACAACTAGGGCAGTGATTATGAACACTGTGGAATAATTAGGGCAGTGATTATGAACACTGGGGGAACAACTAGGGTATTGATTATGAACACTGGGGAATAATTAGGGCAGTGATTATGAACACTGGGGAATAATTAGGGCAGTGATTATGAACACTGGGGAACAACTAGGGCAGTGATTATGAACACTGGGGAACAATTAGGGCAGTGATTATGAACACTAGGAACAACTAGGGCAGTGATTATGAACACTGGGGAACAATTAGGGCAGTGATTATGAACACTAGAAACAACTAGGGCAGTGATTATGAACACTGGGGAACAATTAGGGCAGTGATTATGAACACTGGGGAACAATTAGGGCAGTGATTATGAACACTAGGAACAACTAGGGCAGTGATTATGAACACTGGGGAACAATTAGGGCAGTGATTATGAACACTAGGAACAACTAGGGCAGTGATTATGAACACTGGGGAACAATTAGGGCAGTGATTATGAACACTAGAAACAACTAGGGCAGTGATTATGAACACTGGGGAACAATTAGGGCAGTGATTATGAACACTGGGGAAAAATTAGGGCAGTGATTATGAACACTGGGGAACAACTAGGGCAGTGATTATGAGCACTGGGGAACAACTAGGGCAGTGATTATGAACACGGGAACAATTAGGGCAGTGATTATGAACACTGGGGGAACAACTAGGGCAGTGATTATGAACACTGTGGAATAATTAGGGCAGTGATTATGAACACTGGGGGAACAACTAGGGCAGTGATTATGAACACTGGGGAATAATTAGGGCAGTGATTATGAACACTGGGGAACAACTAGGGCAGTGATTATGAACACTGGGGAACAATTAGGGCAGTGATTATGAACACTAGGAACAACTAGGGCAGTGATTATGAACACTGGGGAACAATTAGGGCAGTGATTATGAACACTAGAAACAACTAGGGCAGTGATTATGAACACTGGGGAACAATTAGGGCAGTGATTATGAACACTGGGGAACAATTAGGGCAGTGATTATGAACACTGGGGAATAATTAGGAGAGTGATTATGAACACTGGGGAACAATTAGGGCAGTGATTATGAACACTGTGGAACAATTAGGGCAGTAATTATGAACACTGGAGAAAAATTAGGGCAGTGATTATTAACACTAGGAACAACTAGGGCAGTGATTATGAACACTGGGGAACAATTAGGGCAGTGATTATGAACACTAGAAACAACTAGAGCAGTGATTATGAACACTGGGGAAAAATTAGGGCAGTGATTATGAACACTGGGGAACAATTAGGGCAGTGATTATGAACACTAGGAACAACTAGGGCAGTGATTATGAACACTGGGGAACAATTAGGGCAGTGATTATGAACACTAGGAACAACTAGGGCAGTGATTATGAACACTGGGGAACAATTAGGGCAGTGATTATGAACACTAGAAACAACTAGGGCAGTGATTATGAACACTGGGGAACAATTAGGGCAGTGATTATGAACACTGGGGAACAATTAGGGCAGTGATTATGAGCACTGGGGAAAAATTAGGGCAGTGATTATGAACACTGGGGAACAATTAGGGCAGTGATTTTTAACATTGAGGACACAAATAGGGCAGTGATTATGAACACTGGGGGAACATTTAGGGCAGTGATTTTTAACATTGAGGGCACAAATAGGGCAGTGATTATGAACACTGGGGGCACAATTAGGGCAGTGATTATGAACACTGTGCGAACATTTGTGGTAGTGATTATGAACACTGAGGGAACAATTAGGGCAGTGATTTATGAACACTGGGGGCACAATTAGGGCAGTGATTATGAACACTGGGGGAACATTTATGGCAATAATTATGAACACTGAGGGAACAATTAGGGCAGTGATTTATGAACACGGGAAATATTTAGGGTAGTGATTATGAACACAGGGGAAATATTTAGGGCAGTAATTATGAACACTGAGGGAACAATTAGGGCAGTGATTATGAACACTGGGGAAATATTTAGCTCAGTAATTATGAACACAGGAAATATTTAGGGCAGTGATTATGAACACTGGGGCACATTTAGGGCAGTGATTATGAACACTGCGGCAAAATTAGGGCAGTGATTATGAACACTGAGGCAAAATTAGGGCAGTGATTATGAACACTGGGGGAACATTTAGGGCAGTGATTATGAACACTGTGCGAACATTTGTGGTAGTGATTATGAACACTGAGGGAACATTTAGGGCAGTGATTATGAACACTGGGGGCACATTTAGGGCAGTGAATTTTAACATCAAGGGCACAAATAGGGCAGTGATTGTGAACGCTGGGGGAACATTTAGAGCAGTGATTATGAACACTGTGGAATAATTAGGGCAGTGATTGTGAACACTGGGGGCACAGTTAGGGCAGTGATTATGAACACTGGGGGCACATTTAGGGCAGTGAATTTTAACATCGAGGGCACAAATAGGGCAGTGATTGTGAACGCTGGGGGAACATTTAGAGCAGTGATTATGAACACTGGGGCACAATTAGGGCAGTGATTATGAACACTGGGGGCACAATTAGGGCAGTGTTTGTGAACACTGGGGCACACTTAGGGCAGTGATTATGAACACTGGGGGCACAATTAGGGCAGTGATTATGAACACTGGGGGAACATTTAGGGCAGTGATTATGAACACTGGGGCACATTTAGGGCAGTGATTATGAACACTGAGGCAAAATTAGGGCAGTGATTATGAACACTGGGGCACATTTAGGGCAGTGATTATGAACACTGGGGTCACAATTAGGGCAGTGATTATGAACACTGGGGGCACAATAGGGCAGTGATTGTGTACACTGGGGGAACATTTAGGGAAGTGATTATGAACACTGGGGGAACATTTAGGGCAGTGATTTTTAACATTGAGGGCACAAATAGGGCAGTGATTGTGAACACTGGGGGAACATTTAGGGCAATGATTTTTAACATTGAGGGCACAAATAGGGCAGTGATTATGAACATTGGGGGAACATTTAGGGCAGTGATTTTTAACATTGAGAGCACCAATAGGGCAGTGATTATGAGCACTGGGGGAACAGTTAGGGCAGTGATTTTTAACATTGAGGGCACCAATGGGGCAGTGATTATGAAGACTGTTGGCACAAATAGGGCAGTGATTATGAACACTGGGGGAACATTTAGGGCAGTGATTTATAACATTGAGGGCACAAATAGGGCAGTGATTATGAACACTGGGGGAACATTTAGGGCAATGATTTTTAACATTGAGGGCACAAATAGGGCAGTGATTATGAACACTGGGGGAACATTTAGGGCAGTGATTTCTAACATTGAGGCCACCAAGGGGCAGTGATTATGAAGACTGTTGGCACAAATAGGGCAGTGATTATGAACACTGGGGGAAAATTTAGGGCAGTGATTTTTAACATTGAGGGCACCAATAGGGTAGTGATTATGAACACTGTTGGCACAAATAGGGCAGTGATTATGAACACTGGGGGAACAACTAGGGCAGTGATTATGAACACTGGGGAATAATTAGGGCAGTGATTATGAACACTGGGGAATAATTAGGGCAGTGATTATGAACACTGGGGAACAACTAGGGCAGTGATTATGAACACTGGGGAACAACTAGGGCAGTGATTATGAACACTGGGGAACAATTAGGGCAGTGATTATGAACACTGGGGAACAACTAGGGCAGTGATTATGAACACTGGGGAACAATTAGGGCAGTGATTATGAACACTGTGGAACAATTAGGGCAGTAATTATGAACACTGGAGAAAAATTAGGGCAGTGATTATGAACACTAGGAACAACTAGGGCAGTGATTATGAACACTGGGGAACAATTAGGGCAGTGATTATGAACACTAGAAACAACTAGAGCAGTGATTATGAACACTGGGGAAAAATTAGGGCAGTGATTATGAACACTGGGGAACAATTAGGGCAGTGATTATGAACACTAGGAACAACTAGGGCAGTGATTATGAACACTGGGGAACAATTAGGGCAGTGATTATGAACACTAGAAACAACTAGGGCAGTGATTATGAACACTGGGGAACAATTAGGGCAGTGATTATGAACACTAGAAACAACTAGGGCAGTGATTATGAACACTGGGGAACAATTAGGGCAGTGATTATGAACACTGGGGAACAATTAGGGCAGTGATTATGAGCACTGGGGAAAAATTTGGGCAGTGATTATGAACACTGGGGAACAATTAGGGCAGTGATTTTTAACATTGAGGACACAAATAGGGCATTGATTATGAACACTTGGGGAACATTTAGGGAAGTGATTATGAACACTGGGGAACAATTAGGGCAGTGATTATGAACACTGGGGAACAATTAGGGCAGTGATTTTTAACATTGAGGACACAAATAGGGCAGTGATTATGAACACTGGGGGAACATTTAGGGCAGTGATTTTTAACATTGAGGGCACAAATAGGGCAGTGATTATGAACACTGGGGGAACATTTAGGGCAGTGATTTTTAACATTGAGGGCACAAATAGGGCAGTGATTATGAACACTGGGGGAACATTTAGGGCAGTGATTTTTAACATTGAGGACACAAATAGGGCATTGATTATGAACACTTGGGGAACATTTAGGGAAGTGATTATGAACACTGGGGAACAATTAGGGCAGTGATTATGAACACTGGGGAACAATTAGGGCAGTGATTTTTAACATTGAGGGCACAAATAGGGCAGTGATTATGAACACTGGGGGAACATTTAGGGCAGTGATTTTTAACATTGAGGGCACAAATAGGGCAGTGATTATGAACACTGTGCGAACATTTGTGGTAGTGATTATGAACACTGAGGGAACAATTAGGGCAGTGATTTATGAACACTGGGGGCACAATTAGGGCAGTGATTATGAACACTGGGGGAACATTTATGGCAGTAATTATGAACACTGAGGGAACAATTATGGCAGTGATTTATGAACACGGGAAATATTTAGGGTAGTGATTATGAACACAGGGGAAATATTTAGGGCAGTAATTATGAACACTGAGGGAACAATTAGGGTAGTGATTATGAACACAGGGGAAATATTTAGGGCAGTGATTATGAACACTGGGGAAATATTTAGCTCAGTAATTATGAACACAGGAAATATTTAGGGCAGTGATTATGAACACTGGGGCACATTTAGGGCAGTGATTATGAACACTGCGGCAAAATTAGGGCAGTGATTATGAACACTGAGGCAAAATTAGGGCAGTGATTATGAACACTGGGGGAACATTTAGGGCAGTGATTATGAACACTGGGGGAACATTTAGGGCAGTGAATTTTAACATCAAGGGCACAAATAGGGCAGTGATTGTGAACGCTGGGGGAACATTTAGAGCAGTGATTATGAACACTGTGGAATAATTAGGGCAGTGATTGTGAACACTGGGGGCACATTTAGGGCAGTGAATTTTAACATCGAGGGCACAAATAGGGCAGTGATTGTGAACGCTGGGGGAACATTTAGAGCAGTGATTATGAACACTGGGGCACAATTAGGGCAGTGATTATGAACACTGGGGGCACAATTAGGGCAGTGTTTGTGAACACTGGGGCACACTTAGGGCAGTGATTATGAACACTGGGGGCACAATTAGGGCAGTGATTATGAACACTGGGGGAACATTTAGGGCAGTGATTATGAACACTGGGGCACATTTAGGGCAGTGATTATGAACACTGAGGCAAAATTAGGGCAGTGATTATGAACACTGGGGCACATTTAGGGCAGTGAATTTTAACATCGAGGGCACAAATAGGGCAGTGATTGTGAACGCTGGGGGAACATTTAGAGCAGTGATTATGAACACTGGGGCACAATTAGGGCAGTGATTATGAACACTGGGGGCACAATTAGGGCAGTGTTTGTGAACACTGGGGCACACTTAGGGCAGTGATTATGAACACTGGGGGCACAATTAGGGCAGTGATTATGAACACTGGGGGAACATTTAGGGCAGTGATTATGAACACTGGGGCACATTTAGGGCAGTGATTATGAACACTGAGGCAAAATTAGGGCAGTGATTATGAACACTGGGGGAACATTTAGGGCAGTGATTTTTAACATTGAGGGCACAAATAGGGCAGTGATTATGAACACTGGGGGAACATTTAGGGCAGTGATTTTTAACATTGAGGACACAAATAGGGCATTGATTATGAACACTTGGGGAACATTTAGGGAAGTGATTATGAACACTGGGGAACAATTAGGGCAGTGATTATGAACACTGGGGAACAATTAGGGCAGTGATTTTTAACATTGAGGGCACAAATAGGGCAGTGATTATGAACACTGGGGGAACATTTAGGGCAGTGATTTTTAACATTGAGGGCACAAATAGGGCAGTGATTATGAACACTGTGCGAACATTTGTGGTAGTGATTATGAACACTGAGGGAACAATTAGGGCAGTGATTTATGAACACTGGGGGCACAATTAGGGCAGTGATTATGAACACTGGGGGAACATTTATGGCAGTAATTATGAACACTGAGGGAACAATTATGGCAGTGATTTATGAACACGGGAAATATTTAGGGTAGTGATTATGAACACAGGGGAAATATTTAGGGCAGTAATTATGAACACTGAGGGAACAATTAGGGTAGTGATTATGAACACAGGGGAAATATTTAGGGCAGTGATTATGAACACTGGGGAAATATTTAGCTCAGTAATTATGAACACAGGAAATATTTAGGGCAGTGATTATGAACACTGGGGCACATTTAGGGCAGTGATTATGAACACTGCGGCAAAATTAGGGCAGTGATTATGAACACTGAGGCAAAATTAGGGCAGTGATTATGAACACTGGGGGAACATTTAGGGCAGTGATTATGAACACTGGGGGAACATTTAGGGCAGTGAATTTTAACATCAAGGGCACAAATAGGGCAGTGATTGTGAACGCTGGGAGAACATTTAGAGCAGTGATTATGAACACTGTGGAATAATTAGGGCAGTGATTGTGAACACTGGGGGCACATTTAGGGCAGTGAATTTTAACATCGAGGGCACAAATAGGGCAGTGATTGTGAACGCTGGGGGAACATTTAGAGCAGTGATTATGAACACTGGGGCACAATTAGGGCAGTGATTATGAACACTGGGGGCACAATTAGGGCAGTGTTTGTGAACACTGGGGCACACTTAGGGCAGTGATTATGAACACTGGGGGCACAATTAGGGCAGTGATTATGAACACTGGGGGAACATTTAGGGCAGTGATTATGAACACTGGGGCACATTTAGGGCAGTGATTATGAACACTGAGGCAAAATTAGGGCAGTGATTATGAACACTGGGGCACATTTAGGGCAGTGAATTTTAACATCGAGGGCACAAATAGGGCAGTGATTGTGAACGCTGGGGGAACATTTAGAGCAGTGATTATGAACACTGGGGCACAATTAGGGCAGTGATTATGAACACTGGGGGCACAATTAGGGCAGTGTTTGTGAACACTGGGGCACACTTAGGGCAGTGATTATGAACACTGGGGGCACAATTAGGGCAGTGATTATGAACACTGGGGGAACATTTAGGGCAGTGATTATGAACACTGGGGCACATTTAGGGCAGTGATTATGAACACTGAGGCAAAATTAGGGCAGTGATTATGAACACTGGGGCACATTTAGGGCAGTGATTATGAACACTGGGGTCACAATTAGGGCAGTGATTATGAACACTGGGGGCACAATAGGGCAGTGATTGTGTACACTGGGGGAACATTTAGGGAAGTGATTATGAACACTGGGGGAACATTTAGGGCAGTGATTTTTAACATTGAGGGCACAAATAGGGCAGTGATTATGAACACTGGGGGAACATTTAGGGCAATGATTTTTAACATTGAGGGCACAAATAGGGCAGTGATTGTGAACACTGGCAGAACATTTAGGGCAATGATTTTTAACATTGAGGGCACAAATAGGGCAGTGATTATGAACACTGGGGGAACATTTAGGGCAGTGATTTTTAACATTGAGAGCACCAATAGGGCAGTGATTATGAAGACTGTTGGCACAAATAGGGCAGTGATTATGAACACTGGGGGAACATTTAGGGCAGTGATTTATAACATTGAGGGCACAAATAGGGCAGTGATTATGAACACTGGGGGAACATTTAGGGCAATGATTTTTAACATTGAGGGCACAAATAGGGCAGTGATTATGAACACTGGGGGAACATTTAGGGCAGTGATTTCTAACATTGAGGCCACCAAGGGGCAGTGATTATGAACACTGGGGGAACATTTAGGGCAGTGATTTCTAACATTGAGGCCACCAAGGGGCAGTGATTATGAACACTGGGGGAACATTTAGGGCAGTGATTTTTAACATTGAGGGCACCAATAGGGTAGTGATTATGAACACTGTTGTCACAAATAGGGCAGTGATTATGAACACTGGGGGAACATTTAGGGCAGTGATTTTTAAAATTGAGGGCACAAATAGGGCAGTGATTATGAACACTGGGGGAACATTTAGGGCAGTGATTATGAACACTGGGGGAACATTTAGGGCAGTGATTTTTAACATTGAGGGCACAAATAGGGCAGTGATTATGAACATTTAGGGCAGTGATTTTTAACATTGAGGGCACAAATAGGGCAGTGATTATGAACACTGGGGGAACATTTAGGGCAGTGATTTTTAACATTGAGGGCACAAATAGGGCAGTGATTATGAACACTGGGGGAACATTTAGGGCAGTGATTATGAAAGTTGTTGTGTCAGTTCTTTTTCACTTGGTTATCTATGATTTTCAGGGAACACTTAACATAAAATTGTGACGGCTGATTTTCATAATATGCATGTGTCGCGGACATTAAAGAGCAAAGCTCGTCAGCATCTCACCATGTCACTTTTTTCAGTAAAACTCTTCTTGGGAGCACAACCCGCCTTTTTAAGCATTTTCCTTATTTTGTCTTTCAGCTTCTGGAATACTTTTGAGGGCAGTTGAGAAACAGTGAGGAGCAACATCTTACGTCTCATATATAGTGCAGCAGATAAGAGAATATTTAGAGTGGAATCCTGCAAATGGTGACACAAACATCAAATTCAGCACAAATAACCCATAGACATAAACTCTTTAAAAAAAACTGATTGGCCACTTGAATTTTCAGTAGGCAGCCAAGTAGGGGTCAACTGAAGAATTACACAGGGGTCAAAATTAAAAAATGCTCCAATCATATAGAAAACTACACCACATTATTTGCCTGATCATAAAGATTCCAAAAAGGTATAGTTTGGATAATCTGTGACTGAATGTTCTGGAGTTATGAGGTAAAAACAGCAAGAATGGTGACAAAGGTCAGTTTCAGTTTGTACAGGGGTCAAAAGTTAAAGTTGCTCCATTAATTTTATAAATCATGACGTTTTATGGTTTTATGGCCGTTTTGACAAGTCGTGTCCTTCTTTTCTTTCTGCCTGGGTTCCCTCTTCATTGACCACACCTTCTTCTGCTCATTCTCCCAAACCTGTGTCTGATTATCTCTGATTTCTGGACTGTAGCTACTCTGTACCCGACTCACTCGACTGGCTAAATGCCAGGACCAACTCGTGGCCACACTGGATTTGCATGTTGGACATCTCCTGGACAGACTCAAGGCTGTCACATCTTCCCCGGCTGCACCAGCCTCCCCAAGGACTCAGGAACAGGAGCGGCCACACCCACCACGAGGGACGATGTCCTATGTAATCTGCAGCCTGCACGTTTCTCAGGACTGACTAGAGATGTCAGACCTTTTATTACTCAGTGCGAGTTCCATTTTGAACTGAGGCGTTTGACTTTTCCAACCAACCACACAAAAATCCCTTTGTGATCTCACACCTGTCAGGTCAAGTAAGTGCGTGAGCCACTGCAGAATGGAGCAGCAGAGCTGAATCAGGTGAGGGTTAGCTCACGTCGACTGTTGTGGTCCAGTCCTGTTAGGGTCCCGTCTGTGATCAAGTTGGTTGGTTCTGCCCTTTGTCTCTACTGTCCGTTTAGTCTCCTTTCCTCTAGCTTGTCTCAGTATTTTCTTGTCATTTCTTCACAGCTTCTTTTGTCTGGTTTCACATTTAGTCATTTTCACCTTCCAGTGTCAAGCAATGTATTTTTCTCTACCTCCATCTGGGATCATTTATGTCCTCACAGGTTTTAGTCTTGTCTTGGGTTTACCACCCTCGGCTGTTCTGTCAGGTTCCCTGCACGTTCTTAGTCTTTTGTCTTGGTGTTACCTCCCTCTGGTGGTCGTGTTTATTCCTACATGTTGTTAGTGTTTAAGTGTCCCCAGCTTGGTTTGCCAGCAGCTGATTCCAGTTTGGCTGCATTTGGGGGTTCATTGCCTCTTTATGGTTGTCTATCTTGGTATGTTTACTCGTGTGTTTCCTGTGGCCACTTCAGATTTTTTCTCTGCACCTCCAAGATCCTTGCGTTTGTCTGCAGTGCTACGAAGATGATTCCTCAGTTGACCTGTGCCTGTGTTTGAAGAGGACTGCTTGGTTTGCACTCACCTGTTTATGAAGAGGATTTCCATTGCCTCATCCTGGCTTCACATTTGACTGTCTTGACCTTCCTTGTCTTCATAAAACTTAATAAAACTAAACCTCATTCTCCTCAACTGGGCTGTTCCGCGTTTACAAGTTCTATCCAGTCTGCCTAAGTTCTAGGTTTAATTAGCTGCTCCTACTCCTGACCATAAGACCAGCAGGTGTTTCAGCGCAGCCTGGGAGAGACTTAGCGAGGTCACTGATAAAGCTCAGACAAGGCGCGCGGCAGGTCGCGTCAGCAACGGCTGCAGCAGAGACTGTGTTTCTACTGCGGCCAACCTGGTCATGTGATCACTGAGTGTCAGCTTCATCCCGTCAGGAGAACACCTCCGCCCAATCAAAGGGTGAGTGTTATGGATTGGACGCAGGTGAGAACCGAACCAGCGCCAAATAACCAGAAAGCGGTTCCAGAAAACAAGTTTATTTTTCCCCTTGTGCTGTACAAAAACATCTAACTAATAAAGTCTGGTGAGGTGAAGAGGCGGCGCACTCTCTCAATGCCAAACTGGATCGGAGCCCGGCGTTCTGGACCCAGGTACCCCGCCGACACCCCCCAGGTGGTTTATGACCAGGACTGACTTCTCTGACATGTGCTGACAGCATTTGTCTCTCAACCTCGACCTCCTTCACAGGCGTGATGTGTCAGAACCTGGAGCAGCCCTCAGCGTCCCACAAACAGTCGTCACAAGGTCGTATTCTCCGGCAATTCAGCTCTGATCACTGCTGGCTTAAATGCAGTGCTTCATCTCCTAATTGGCACCAGCTGAGAGTCCTTAGGTCCGCACGTGAGTGCCACAGGTGCAGCAGATCGTCTTGATAGAGGTGAGAGACTCTTCTGCACACTCAGCCAATAATGACCAGCCACAAACCACCTGGAGAGGAAAACAAACACAAAGGCAGTACAAAAAGTCCAGCCAAACCCCCAACACACAACAGTACCCCCCACCATCAATGGGAAGCCTCCCGGCGACCACACAGACCAGGCCCGAAAACAGTCCCTCCCCCCGGGATCCAAGGCAGGAGTCAGGCAGCGCGATGCCCCCAGGGTCCACAGCAGGCAACAGGGCCAGGAGATGTCGCTGGAAGGCCGGCTGGCATCAAAACGAAAACAATCCAAAAAAACCCCAAAAGAGTCCCAACACAGTCCAACATGAAAATAAAAACACAGAAAAACCCCCAACATACCCCCCCAGATGACAGTACAAACACACCCCAGGGAAGCATACCGGGGAACAACATAATATAAAAACACAACACCCACCCTTACACCTCCCCAGAGGACCGTTACATCAAACCCCGGGGAGAAAAGAAAAACATACAATCCCAAAAAAACCAACAAAGCCCCAATAACTCAATATAAACAACCTTCTATAAGAAAAATAACAAACACCCTCCCACCAACTCGTGGAGCACAACACCCCCCAGAGGACATTACCGCCAGCTCCAGGAGTAATAACCGTGGCTGGGGCCATCCAGAGGTTCCCAGGCATACACGGGAGTCTTAGCGCCCCCCAGAGGACCGTCCCATCAAACCCCAAGAGACACCCCCATGACCCACAAACTCCAGCCCCGGCCGTGCACGGCTAGTCGGCCCCACAGTCAACTTCCCCCCAGAGGACCGTTCCATCAAACCCTGGAGGTGGAAAACAGGAGGAAACACAAACAACATAAAAAATCCCAAACGCCCAGGTGACTCCACTAAACAACCCCGGAGGCAAATAAAACAAATGAGAACCCCGTTGCCCTCCCCAGCACCCCGAAAGACCCCGGAACACCCCCAGAGCCCATCGTCAGTACCGGTTTCGGCGAACGGCTCAAAACTACCGAGCCAGGGAAGGAAACAGGAAAAAAACAAACCCAGTCCCACCCCCAAGCGCAGCGGAAAACCGGAAATACGTCCGGTGTCATTACTCCGACTATACTTCAGCCTACCGGGAGGGGTGGACAGCAGAAAAGGCGTACGGCTCAGATCGGCCCCATCGCTCCGGCTGAAGCATATTTCCACTGCACTACACCTCAGTGACGTCGATGGCGAACGGTCAAAGGTTCACTGAGGCTGGAGTGGAACCGGGAATCAACTAAACATAAATAACGACCCTGACCCTGAGAACCGAACCAGCGTCTGACAGGACCCAGCGCCAAATAACCAGAAAGTGGTTCCAGAAAACAAGTTTATTTTTCCCCCTGTGCTGTACAAAAACATCTAACTAATAAAGTCTGGTGAGGTGAAGAGGCGGCGTGCTCTCTCAACGCCAAACTGGATCTGAGCCCGGCGTTCTGGACCCAGGTACCCCGCCGACACCCCCCAGGTGGTTTATGACCAGGACTGACTTCTCTGACGTGTGCTGACAGCGTTTGTCTCTCAACCTCGACCTCCTTCACAGGCGCGATGTGTCAGAACCTGGAGCAGCCCTCAGCGTCCCACAAACGGTTGTCACAAGGCCCTTAGGTCCGCACGTGAGTGCCACAGGTGCAGCAGATCATCTTGATAGAGGTGAGAGACTCTTCTGCAGCACACTCAGCCAACAATGATCAGCCACAAACCACCTGGAGAGGAAAACAAACACAAAGGCAGTACAAAAAGTCCAGCCAAACCCCCAACACACAACAGTGAGTTTGAATGAAATGACTCACAGCTCATCCATCTCCTGACACTTTAAAGGTCACCTTGACTGTACCTGTTTTTTTTTATTCAGGATCTGACACTAACTTGTTACAGCCCTCTCTTGTCAGAGAACTCCAGCTTAGACTGTCTGACCTGCAGCACCCCCTGGTGGTCAATGCTGTAAATGGCAGTCCATGGGGTAACAAGTGGCTGAGTCTGTCAGGTTAACCTTTCCTGACCAGCATACAGAAGTTATGTGTTTTCACATTTTTGAGAACATGGCTCATCAGGTCATTTTAGGTCAACCATGGTTAAAACAGCATAACCCCAGTTTGATTGGGTTAGTGGTCAAATTAGTTCCTGGGGTTCTTGGTGTTGCAAAACTTGTAGTATGTCTTCATAACTCCTGAAGGTAAACCTGGACCTCACCTCCATGCCAGCTTGTTATCATGACCTGGCTCTAGTCTTCAGCAAATCCAAGGCTAAGTCTCTACCTCCTCATTGTGAAGGGGATTGTGCCATAGACCTTCTTCCCGGGACCACGCCACCTAGAGGCAAGCTGTTCTCACTCTTTGCTCCTGAATGACTGGCAATGCAAGAGTACAAACAGGATTCTCTAGAGGCGGGTCTGACTTGTCCATCATCTTCACCGGCAGGTGCTGGTTTCTGACCCTCAGACCCTGTATAGACTACAGAGGTCTCAATGACATCACTGTCAAGAATTAGTATCCTCTCCCTCTCATCACCTCAGCCCACAAACCTTTGGAGGATGCCAAGACTTTCACAAACGTGGAAATGCACAGTGCTTACCATTTAGTAAGTGAATCCAATGAAAGGCTCATTAAAAGTCTGCTAACAAGTCTTTCATTGGATTCAGGTGTGTTGGAGCAGGGAGACAACTAACAGTGTCAGGAAGGTGGCTCTCAAGGACCGAACTTGGCCACCCCTGATTTAGTGCATATGTGAGAGGGTGATGAATGGAAAATGACCTTAAACACCAGGCACTATGAGTAACTAATCATACCATTTGGGTTAACCAATGCTCCCACAGTTTTTCAGGAGCTGGTCAATGATATGTTGAATAAATTTGTGTTTGTTCATTTAGAAGACATCCTAATTTTCTCCCCCAATGAGGATACCCACAGTATGCATGTCCGTACGGTACTGCAGCGTCTGCTGCAACACCGGTTATATGTCAAGATGGAGAAATGTGAGTTCCACAAGCCCTCAGTGTCTTTTCTGGGGTTTGTGTTGGCTGAGGGGGAGGTCCAGATGGATCTGGGTAAGGTGGAAGCAGTTGCTGATTGGCCTACCCCCATTCCTGTAAGGAGGTGCAATGTTTTTTAGGGTTTGACAGTTTCTACTCGAGGTTTATCAGAAATTTCAGTTCAGTGGTTGCACCTTTGCATGCCCTCACCTCTCCTTACACTTCTTTTTCTTGGTCCACACAGTGTGATGCAGCATTCCGCGAGTTAAAATGGTGCTTTTCTTCCGCACCAGTGCTACTCCTCCTGGACCCCAGCCGGCAGTTTGTGGTCAGGGTGGACGCATCTGATATTGACGGTGGAGCCGTCCTTTCTCAAGTCCCCCCCTCTGATGGTAAGCACCATCCTTGTGCTTATTTGTCAAAGAAGCTCTCACCCCTGAACGCAATTACGGCATTGGTGACCGCGAGCTGGTGGCTGTTAAAGTGGCCCTGGAGGAGTGGTGTCTTTCGTTGGAGGAGGTGTCGCTGCCAAATTTGGTTCTTATAGATCACAAGAACTTAGAGTACCTTAAATCCGCCAAAAGACTCAATTCCAGGCAGGCTCGTTGGTCTCTGTTTTTCAGTCTATTCAATTTTATGTTGTCCTATCAGCCCAGGTCAAAGAATGGCAAGCCTGAAGCCTTATCCCGGCAATTTAGTCCAGACATGGTCACCCCGGTGCCTAAATCCATTCTACTCCAATCATGTTTTGTCTCTGCTCTTACATGGGATATTGAGAACAAGGTGCAGGTGGCATTAGTGGGGGTTTCATTTTCAGCACATTGTCTTTCAGATAAACTGTTTGTAGTTGGCTCCCTGAGAGGGGAGGTTACTCAGTGGGCTCACGGCAGTCCCTTTTCATGTCATCCTGGGATTGGTGATTCAGCAATGGTTTTGGTGGTCCAAGATGTCTTAGGATGTCACAGAATTTGTTAATGCATGTAGTGTGTGTGTGCTATCCACAAGGTCTCTCATTGGGCCTCCCAGGACAAATTATTACCTCTTCCTGTTCCAAAGAAACCATGGACACATATTGCAGTGGACTTTGTTACCGGGTTTTTAGAGTCCAAGGGCAAGTCGGTGATCCTTACCATCATAGACAGGTTTTCCAAGACGGTACTTTTCACACCATTGAGTAAGCTTCCCTCTGCCCGTGAATTAGCCCAAGTAATGCTTAATGATGTGTTCCAGTTGCATGGCTTTCCGCAAGACATTGTTTCTGATTGTGGTACACAATTTGTGTCTCACTTCTGGAAAGAGTTTTGTAAATTGCTAGGCTGTTCTTTGAGTCTCACCTCAGGTTTCCACCCTCAATCTAATAGACAAATGGAGTGAGCTAATCAAGAACTGGAAAATGGGCTGTGAATTCTCGCCTCCCAACATCCTGCTTCCTGGGTGGATGAGCTGGTTTGGATAGAACTGGCACACAGTAGTTTACCTTGCTCCTCTACTGGTCTCAAGAGACTGAGAAAGAGAGTTGGAATGTGTACAAGACAACAAACTGGCCTTTGAAAGGCTGGTCAAGGCTCACATAACATCCAGCCTACCCGCCACTCTTGACCCATTCCAGTTTGCGTACCGTCCCAAGCGCTGTACTGATGATGCCATAGCAGCAGCACTTCACCTCAGACTGGCTCATCTAGAGAACAAAGACAGCTACGTGCGGATGCTGTTCGTTGACTTCAGCTCTGCCTTCAACACAGTCATCCCACAACACCTGGTGAACAGACTGAGTGCTATAGGCATCAGCACCCCACTCTGCACCTGGCTACTGGACTTTCTCACCAACAGACCACAGACAGTAAGAGTGGGCAAAAACTCCTCGCAGACCGCCATCAAATCAATTTTATTTATATAGCACCAAAATCACAACAAACAGTTGCCCCAAGGCGCTTATATTGTAAGGCAAAGCCATACAATAATTACGGAAAAACCCCAACGGTCAAAACGACCCCCTGTGAGCAAGCACTTGGCGACAGTGGGAAGGAATAATTCCCTTTTAACAGGAAGAAACCTCCAGCAGAACCAGGCTCAGGGAGGGGCAGTCTTCTGCTGGGACTGGTTGGGGCCTGAGGGAGAGAACCAGGAAAAAGACATGCTGTGGAGGGGAGCAGAGATCGATCACTAATGATTAAATGCAGAGTGGTGCATACAGAGCAAAAAGAGAAAGAAACACTCAGTGCATCATGGGAACCCCCAGCAGTCTATTTTGCCTGAAACTGTTTTGTAGTTCTCATATCTGTGACACTGCAACAAAGGACATGTGCCTAAAAATGTCAGCAGAAGAAATATATCAGTACTGTATAGAATTAGAAGGTTAGAATTAGAAGCGCCTCAGATTCCAGGTGATGTCAATATTTTGGAACGTAAATCACTTCAATTTGAAGATCATATTTCAGTAATTGCAGTATTCTTAGGTATTATGAGCAATCAAGCCCCACAAAATATTTCTGAAATAACTTTATGTAGTATTCTTGAAGGTATTTATATGGCTAACATGACAGCTAAATGTTCCTAAATGCTTCAAATCTGCAGTGATTAAACCATTACTTAAGAAACCTAATCTTGACCCTAGTGTATTGAAAAACTATCGGCCAATAACAAATCTGTCATTTTGCTCTAAAATTCTGGAAGAAGTGGTTTCACAGCAGCTTGTAGACTATCTTACTGAGAATAATCTCTTTGAGCCACTGCAGTCTGCTTTTAGAAAATATCATTCCACAGAGACGGCTCTCACTAAAGTGGTGAATGATCTTCTGCTTACAATGGATTCAGACACCACTACAGTTCTGGTGGATCATCATCTATTTTACCTTGATAGGCTGGAAAATCATTTTGGGATACTGGGAGTGCCCTTGCATGGTAGATGTCATACCTGACCAGTCGTTCTCACTGTCTTTTGTACAGTAACAACTACCTCTAACCTTAGTGACATGAAATTTGGGGTTCCACAGGGGTCCATCTTAGGCCCCCTGCTTTTCTCCCTTTATATAGCTCCCCTTGGGCACATATTGTGGCATTTTTGGATACCTTTCACTGCTATGCTGATGATACTCAGTTATACATGCCGATAACTGCTTGTAATCTCATTCATATAAAATCCCTAGAAGATTGCCTTGGATCAGTGAGAAGCTGGGTCTGGCAACTTCCACCTTTTAAACTCTGATAAGACTGAAATGATGGTTCTTGGTCCAGTGAGACATCGGCATCAAGTTGACCAGTTAACGCTCAGCCTTGGCTCGGTGTCATACATCACACTGACAAGTGAGGAACCTTCTGGGTAATTTTTGATCCTACATTGTCCTTTAACCTCCACATTAGAATATTACTAGGACTGCTTTCTGTCCATCTCTTCTAGATTGGACTACTGCAATGTTCTATTTTCTGGTTTACACAGTCCAGCATTAGGGGTCTCCAATTGGTTCAAATGGATGCTGCCCAGACTTTTGACACGAAGCAGAAAGTCGACCACATTACACCCATTTTTGGCGTCTCTTCACTGGCGTCCTGTCCCAGTGAGATCAGATTTTCAGGTTCTCCTACTAACCTATAAAACTGTTCTGGACTGGCACCTCCGTACTTAGCTGACCTAATTAATTCAATTCAATTCAATTCAATTTTTTTTTTTATATAGCGCCAATCACAACAAACAGTTGCCCCAAGGCGCTTTATATTGTAAGGCAAGGCCATACAATAATTATGTAAAACCCCAACGGTCAAAACGACCCCTGTGAGCAAGCACTTGCTACAGTGGGAAGGAAAAACTCCCTTTTAACAGGAAGAAACCTCCAGCAGAACCAGGCTCAGGGAGGGGCAGTCTTCTGCTGGGACTGGTTGGGGCTGAGGGAGAGAACCAGGAAAAAGACATGCTGTGGAGGGGAGCAGAGATCGATCACTAATGATTAAATGCAGAGTGGTGCATACAGAGCAAAAAGAGAAAGAAACAGTGCATCATGGGAACCCCCCAGCAGTCTACGTCTATAGCAGCATAACTAAGGGATGGTTCAGTGTCACCTGATCCAGCCCTAACTATAAGCTTTAGCAAAAAGGAAAGTTTTAAGCCTAATCTTAAAAGTAGAGAGGGTGTCTGTCTCCCTGATCTGAATTGGGAGCTGGTTCCACAGGAGAGGAGCCTTAAAGCTGAAGGCTCTGCCTCCCATTCTACTCTTACAAACCCTAGGAACTACAAGTAAGCCTGCAGTCTGAGAGCAAAGCGCTCTATTGGGGTGATATGGTACTACGAGGTCCCTAAGATAAGATGGGACCTGATTATTCAAAACCTTATAAGTAAGAAGAAGAATTTTAAATTCTATTCTAGAATTAACAGGAAGCCAATGAAGACGAGGCCAATATGGGTGAGATATGCTCTCTCCTTCTAGTCCCCGTCAGCACTCTAGCTGCAGCATTTTGAATTAACTGAAGGCTTTTTAGGGAACTTTTAGGACAACCTGATAATAATGAATTACAATAGTCCAGCCTAGAGGAAATAAATGCATGAATTAGTTTTTCAGCATCACTCTGAGACAAGACCTTTCTGATTTTAGAGATATTGCGTAAATGCAAAAAAGCAGTCCTACATATTTGTTTAATATGCGCTTTGAATGACATATCCTGATCAAAATGACTCCAAGATTTCTCACAGTATTACTAGAGGTCAGGGTAATGCCATCCAGAGTAAGGATCTGGTTAGACACCATGTTTCTAAGATTTGTGGGGCCAAGTACAATAACTTCAGTTTTATCTGAGTTTAAAAGCAGGAAATTAGAGGTCATCCATGTCTTTATGTCTGTAAGACAATCCTGCAGTTTAGCTAATTGGTGTGTGTCGTCTGGCTTCATGGATAGATAAAGCTGGGTATCATCTGCGTAACAATGAAAATTTAAGCAATACCGTCTAATAATACTGCCTAAGGGAAGCATATATAAAGTGAATAAAATTGGTCCTAGCACAGAACCTTGTGGAACTCCATAATTAACTTTAGTCTGTGAAGAAGATTCCCATTTACATGAACAAATTGTAATCTATTAGACAAATATGATTCAAACCACCGCAGCGCAGTGCCTTAATACCTATGGCATGCTCTAATCTCTGTAATAAAATTTTATGGTCAACAGTATCAAAAGCAGCACTGAGGTCTAACAGAACAAGCACAGAGATGAGTCCACTGTCCGAGGCCATAAGAAGATCATTTGTAACCTTCACTAATGCTGTTTCTGTACTATGATGAATTCTAAAACCTGACTGAAACTCTTCAAATAGACCATTCCTCTGCAGATGATCAGTTAGCTGTTTTACAACTACCCTTTCAAGAATTTTTGAGAGAAAAGGAAGGTTGGAGATTGGCCTATAATTAGCTAAGATAGCTGGGTCAAGTGATGGCTTTTTAAGTAATGGTTTAATTACTGCCACCTTAAAAGCCTGTGGTACATAGCCAACTAACAAAGATAGATTGATCATATTTAAGATCGAAGCATTAAATAATGGTAGGGCTTCCTTGAGCAGCCTGGTAGGAATGGGGTCTAATAAACATGTTGATGGTTTGGATGAAGTAACTAATGAAAATAACTCAGACAGAACAATCGGAGAGAAAGAGTCTAACCAAATACCGGCATCACTGAAAGCAGCCAAAGATAACGATACGTCTTTGGGATGGTTATGAGTAATTTTTTCTCTAATAGTTAAAATTTTGTTAGCAAAGAAAGTCATGAACTCATTACTAGTTAAAGTTAATGGAATACTCAGCTCAATAGAGCTCTGACTCTTTGTCAGCCTGGCTACAGTGCTGAAAAGAAACCTGGGGTTGTTCTTATTTTCTTCAATTAGTGATGAGTAGAAAGATGTCCTAGCTTTACGGAGGGCTTTTTTATAGAGCAACAGACTCTTTTTCCAGGCTAAGTGAAGATCTTCTAAATTAGTGAGACGCCATTTCCTCTCCAACTTACGGGTTATCTGCTTTAAGCTACGAGTTTGAGAGTTATACCATGGAGTCAGACACTTCTGATTTAAAGCTCTCTTTTTCAGAGGAGCTACAGCATCCAAAGCTGTCTTCAATGAGGATGTAAACTATTGACGAGATACTCTAACTCCCTTACAGAGTTTAGGTAGCTACTCTGCACTGTGTTGTTATATGGCATTAGAGAACATAAAGAAGGAATCATATCCTTAAACCTAGTTACAGCGCTTTCTGAAAGACTTCTAGTGTAATGAAACTTATTCCCTACTGCTGGGTAGTCCATCAGAGTAAATGTAAATGTTATTAAGAAATGATCAGACAGAAGGGAGTTTTCAGGGAATACTGTTAAGTCTTCTATTTCCATACCATAAGTCAGAACAAGATCTAAGATATGATTAAAGTGGTGGGTGGACTCATTTACTTTTTGAGCAAAGCCAATAGAGTCTAATAATAGATTAAATGCAGTGTTGAGGCTGTCATTCTCAGCATCTGTGTGGATGTTAAAATCGCCCACTATAATTATCTTATCTGAGCTAAGCACTAAGTCAGACAAAAGGTCTGAAAATTCACAGAGAAACTCACAGTAACGACCAGGTGGACGATAGATAATAACAAATAAAACTGGTTTTTGGGACTTCCAATTTGGATGGACAAGACTAAGAGACAAGCTTTCAAATGAATTAAAGCTCTGTCTGGGTTTTTGATTAATTAATAAGCTAGAATGGAAGATTGCTGCTAATCCTCCCCCTCGGCCCGTGCTACGAGCATTCTGACAGTTAGTGTGACTCGGGGGTGTTGACTCATTTAAACTAACATATTCATCCTGCTGTAACCAAGTTTCTGTAAGGCAGAATAAATCAATATGTTGATCAATTATTACATCATTTACCAACAGGGACTTAGAAGAGAGAGACCTAATGTTTAATAGACCACATTTAACTGTTTTAGTCTGTGGTGCAGTTGAAGGTGCTATATTATTTTTTCTTTTTGAATTTTATGCTTAAATAGATTTTTGCTGGTTATTGGTAGTCTGGGAGCAGGCACCGTCTCTACGGGGATGGGGTAATGAGGGGATGGCAGGGGGAGAGAAGCTGCAGAGAGGTGTGTAAGACTACAACTCTGCTTCCTGGTCCCAACCCTGGATAGTCACGGTTTGGAGGATTTAAGAAAATTAGCCAGATTTCTAGAAATGAGAGCTGCTCCATCCAAAGTGGGATGGATGCCGTCTCTCCTAACAAGACCAGGTTTTCCCCAGAAGCTTTGCCAATTATCTATGAAGCCCACCTCATTTTTTGGA
Source organism: Thalassophryne amazonica (assembly GCF_902500255.1). Taxonomy (NCBI): domain Eukaryota; kingdom Metazoa; phylum Chordata; class Actinopteri; order Batrachoidiformes; family Batrachoididae; genus Thalassophryne; species Thalassophryne amazonica. The sequence continues at coordinate 38,601,937 of NC_047124.1, read as the reverse complement.
CACCACTCAGACAGCCAGCAATTCAAGGAGAACATGCGGCTAAACATGTCACTCCCGGTCTGATTGGGGAGGGGCCCAGAGAAAACTACAGAGTCCGACATTGTTTTTGCAAAGTTACACACCGATTTAATGTTAATTTTAGTGACCTCCGATTGGCGTAACCGGGTGTCATTACTGCCGACGTGAATTACAATCTTACCAAATTTACGCTTAGCCTTAGCCAGCAATTTCAAATTTCCTTCAATGTCGCCTGCTCTGGCCCCCGGAAGACAACTGACTATGGTTGCTGGTGTCGCTAACTTCACATTTCTCAAAACAGAGTCGCCAATAACCAGAGTTTGATCCTCGGCGGGTGTGTCGTCGAGTGGGGAAAAACGGTTAGAGATGTGAATGGGTTGACGGTGTACACGGGGCTTCTGTTTAGAACTACGCTTCCTCCTCACAGTCACCCAGTCAGCCTGCTTTCCCGGCTGCTCGGGATCTGCCAGGGGGTAACTAACGGCGGCTAAGCTACCTTGGTCCGCACCGACTACAGGGGCCTGGCTAGCTGTAGAATTTTCCACGGTGCGGAGCCGAGTCTCCAATTCGCCAGCCTGGCCTCCAAGCTACGAATAAGCTACACTTATTACAAGTACCATTACTGCTAAAGGAGGCCGAGGAATAACTAAACATTTCACACCCAGAGCAGAAAAGAGACAGGAGAAGCCGCCATGCTAAATCGGCTAAGAGCTAGTAGCTACGCTAAGCTAGCGGATTCCTAAAAACACGCAAAGTGGATAATGTGTAAATAATTTAGAGGTGATTCAGCAGAAGGAGTGCTTTAGTTAAGGCACGTAAAGATTACACTGGGAAACAAATTGTAATCTAGATAACTAGATCAATCTAACTGCGCAGATTAAACAGCTAACAGATACAGAAAAACACCGCTGTGCTCCGGAACAGGAAGTGATACAATACCGCAGTGAGAGCCAACCACCAGAGATCAATTCGTTCTCATGGTACAGGACTACTTTGTGTTCCTAGGGTGAATAAGAAGTCTGTGGGTCACAGAGCTTTCTCTTATCGTGCCCTGTTTCTGTGGAATGATCTCCCTGCATCAATAAAACAGTCAGATTCTGTGGAGATTTTCAAGTCCAGACTTAAAAGACACTTATTTTCCCTTTCATATGGCTAGCATACTGGTACAGTTGCTACTACGCTTTTAACCATTTTAAATTCATTTTATAGGAAACGGAGCGTGCCGCGGCCTCAACTTTATCTAAACACTGTGTCCAGTATTTGTTGTCTTTCTGATGCCTGATTCTGTTGTTTTTGTTTTCTTTCTGTTTGAGGTGCGGCTCCATCCTGAAGTGGGAGTGGGTGTCTTCTTCGGCGGCCTCCCGTCCTGTACATCAGCAGGGACGCTCAAAATTCCCTCTATATTTATATTGTCTATTGTGTCTGTATCATGGCCCAAGCAGAGGGTCGCCCCTTTGAGTCTGGTCTGCTTGAGGTTCTTCCTCAGATCATCAGAGGGAGTTTTTTTTTCTTACCACTGTCTCCTGTGTTCTTGCTCTGGGGGTCAGTAAGGTTAGATCTTACTTGTGTGAAGCACTTTGAGGTAGGTTTGTTGCGATTTGGTGCTATATAAATGAAATAAATTTAATTGAATTGAAATCAATATACTTCATATCAGGTCAGAGTTCCAAAACAGAGATAGTATTAAATGTTGTGTAAATGTAAATTGTCAAGTAACACAAGAACATGATGTCCAGCCCCAAACCATATTTACACATGTACAAACTTACTGGTGAAAGTTTTTCAGCTGACAGAGGACTGTGTGGCAGAGCTTCTGTCTCCTGCTGCCTTTCTGCAGGTCGAGAGGTGAGTTTGGCAACGTGGTGAGAAACACAGACACAAACAGAGACAACAAGTTGGACTGATGGTTGTCGAGACCAAACTGTGTCTCATGTGTGCGTCCCCAAAAACGTCCTCTGTTCGAACCTCCTCCTGGACCACGTGTGTGACTGTGAAGCTTCACCATCTGCAGATCTCAGCACCTTATTATAAAAACACATGATATTTATATACACAGTGGTAAAGACACTTTACAGAAAAGAGAAAATAGCAAAGACCAAAGCACCTTCAACATACAACATTAAAATAATATTATGAAAAAAAAACAAGAATATAAAATCAAACCTTCACTCTGCCCTGTGATACAATACCTACAATGACCGCTCCAAGATGGCGGCCACATTTCTTGCGTCTCAGCAACCAATGCAGCGTCTACTCTTTATGTCTATGCCCCCCCCCCCCGTAAGGCCAACGCAGAGGAAATGACGTCACTGCTTACGCACGTCACAAAATTCTGAAAACAGAACTTTTTCACAACTGTACAACTCAGACGCTTTGAAATTTTTTTTTTCAAGGTGAACAAACTAACGTCAAAGTGTGACACTGAAGAGGAAGACTTATTCCACATAATAGTTCAACTTTATGTCGCAGCAAAACACAATATGCTCAAAAAATGTGATTTCCGCAGTGTTTTCAAGACGTTTATTAGACTGTTTGTTTCTGTAAAAGGTGGAAGTTAAGATCACTAATCTATCAGGTTGTCATACTGTAAATACAAACAAAGCAGCTAAAGTAGTTTTAATTCCGGCGGTCTGTGAATGCATCACCGTTTTACTTCCTGTTTAGACGAACACGTCGCTGCTGCGGTTTGTTCGATCCGGATCAGTTGCTTACTGATGCGGTTCTGCTCAGCTGTGCTCTGTTTGACCGGTAAGACCCAAACCCGTCCAGATTCACCTCAACAGAAAATCAGAACCCACTAATGGAAGCTGTTTCAAAACGCGATTGTTTCGGTTCAAACAGGTTTCTGACTATTTGGGATGGGGACTGACTGGGTCCTGATCCGTCCTGACTGGGGACTGACTGGGTCCTGATCCGGACGACCTGCGTTCTGATTCGGCCTGGTCTGCATGGGTTCTAATATGGCCTGGCTGGGCTTCTGATTCATCCGGACTGGGGTCTGCATGGGTTCTGACCCGGCCTGAAATGGGTGTGCCGGGGGTTCTGATCCAGCATGACTGGGGACTACGTGGTTTTGATCTGGACTGATCCAGCCTGACTGGGGTGTGCATGTGTTCTAATCCAGTCTGACTGGGGACTGATTTGGCCTTACTGGGGTTTGCATGGGTTCTAATCTGGCCTGGCTGGGCTCTGATCCGTCCTGACTGGGTTTTGTGTGGGTCTGATCCGGCCTGACTGGGGACTGATCCGGCCTGACTGGGACTGCATGGGTTCTGATCCGGCCTGACTGGGGACTGATCCGGCCGGACTGGGGTGTGCGTGGGTTCTGACCCCGGCCTGAAATGGGTGTGCGGGGGTTCTGATCCAGCATGACTGGGGACCTTGCGTGGTTCTGATTCAGCCTGACTGGGGTCTGTGTAGGTTCTGATCTGGTTGGCTCTCACTTGCGGTATTGTATCACTTCCTGTCCGGAGCACAGTGGTGTTTGCTGTATCTGTTAGCTGTTAATCTGCGCAGTTAGATTGATCTAGTTATCTAGATTACGATTTGTTTCCCAGTGTAATCTTTACGTGCCTTAACTAAAGCACTCCTTCTGCTGAATCACCTATAAATTATTTACACATTATTCACTTTGTGTGTTTTTAGGAATCCGCCTAGCTTAGCGCAGCTACCTACTAGCTCTTAGCCGATTTAGCATGGCGGCTTCTCCTGTTCTCTCCCGCACTTCTTCTGCTCTGGGTGTGAAATGTTTAGTATTCCTCGGCCTCCTTTAGCAGTAACGGTACTTGTAATAAGTGTAGCTATTCGTAGCTTTGGAGGCCAGCTGGGCGAATTGGAGACTCGGCTCTGCACCTTGGAAATTCTTACAGCTAGCCAGGCCCCTGTAGTCGGTGCGGACCAAGGTAGCTTAGCCGCCGTAGCTGTCCCCCAGCAGATCCCAAGCAGCCGGGAAAGCAGGCTGACTGGGTGACTGTGAGGAGGACAGCGTAGTTCTAAATAGAAGCCTCGTGTACACCGCCAACCCGTTCACATTTCTAACCGTTTTTTCCCCACTCGGCGACACACCCGCCGAGGATCAAACTCTGGTTATTGGCGACTCTGTTTTGAGAAATGTGAAGTTGTGAAGTTAGCGACACCAGCAACCATAGTCAGTTGTCTTCCGGGGGCCAGAGCAGGTGACATTGAAGGAAATTTGAAACTGCTGGCTAAGGCTAAGTGTAAATTTGGTAAGATGTAATTCACGTCGGCAGTAATGACAACCCGGTTACGCCAATCGGAGGTCACTAAAATTAACATTGAATCGGTGTGTAACTTTGCAAAAACAATGTCGGACTCTGTAGTTTTCTCTGGGCCCCTCCCCAATTGGATCGGGAGAGTGACATGTTTTAGCCGCATGTTCTCCTGAATTGCTGGCGTCTGAGTGGTGTCCAAAAAATGAGGTGGGCTTCATAGATAATTGGCAAAGCTTCTGTGGGGAAAACCTGGTCTTGTTAGGAGAGACGGCATCCATCCCACTTTGGATGGAGCAGCTCTCATTCTCTAGAAATCTGGCCAATTTTCTTAAATCCTCCAAACCGTGACTATCCAGGGTGGGACCAGGAAGCAGAGTTGTAGTCTTACACACCTCTCTGCAGCTTCTCTCCCCCTGCCATCCCCTCATTACCCCATCCCCGTAGAGACGGTGCCTGCTCCCAGACTACCAATAACCAGCAAAATCTATTTAAGCATAAAAATTCAAAAGAAAAAATAATATAGCACCTTCAACTGCACCACAGACTAAAACAGTTAAATGTGGTCTATTAAACATTAGGTCTCTCTCTTCTAAGTCCCTGTTAGTAAATGATATAATAATTGATCAACATATTGATTTATTCTGCCTAACAGAAACTTGGTTACAGCAGGATGAATATGTTAGTTTAATGAGTCAACACCCCCGAGTCACACTAACTGCCAGAACGCTCGTAGCACGGGCCGAGGAGGAGGATTAGCAGCAATCTTCCATTCCAGCTTATTAATTAATCAAAAACCCAGACAGAGCTTTAATTCATTTGAAAGCTTGACTCTTAGTCTTGTCCATCCAAATTGGAAGTCCCAAAAAACAGTTTTATTTGTTATTATCTATCGTCCACCTGGTCGTTACTGTGAGTTTCTCTGTGAATTTTCAGACCTTTTGTCTGATTAGTGCTTAGCTCAGATAAGATAATTATAGTGGGCGATTTTAACATCCACACAGATGCTGAGAATGACAGCCTCAACACTGCATTTAATCTATTATTAGACTCTATCGGCTTTGCTCAAAAAGTAAATGAGTCCACCCACCACTTTAATCATATCTTAGATCTTGTTCTGACTTATGGTATGGAAATAGAAGACTTAACAGTATTCCCTGAAAACTCCCTTCTGTCTGATCATTTCTTAATAACATTTACATTTACTCTGATGGACTACCCAGCAGTGGGGAATAAGTTTCATTACAGTAGAAGTCTTTCAGAAAGCGCTGTAACTAGGTTTAAGGATATGATTCCTTCTTTATGTTCTCTAATGCCATATACCAACACAGTGCAGAGTAGCTACCTAAACTCTGTAAGTGAGATAGAGTATCTCGTCAGTAGTTTTACATCCTCATTGAAGACAACTTTGGATGCTGTAGCTCCTCTGAAAAAGAGAGCCTTAAATCAGAAGTGCCTGACTCCGTGGTATAACTCACAAACTCGCAACTTAAAGCAGATAACCGTAAGTTGGAGAGGAAATGGCGTCTCACTAATTTAGAAGATCTTCACTTAGCCTGGAAAAAGAGTCTGTTGCTCTATAAAAAAGCCTCCGTAAAGCTAGGACATCTTACTACTCATCACTAATTGAAGAAAATAAGAACAACCCCAGGTTTCTTTTCAGCACTGTAGCCAGGCTGACAAAGAGTCAGAGCTCTATTGAGCTGAGTATTCCATTAACTTTAACTAGTAATGACTTCATGACTTTCTTTGCAAATAAAATTTTAACTATTAGAGAAAAAATTGCTCATAACCATCCCAAAGACGTATCATCTTTGGCTGCTTTCAGTGATGCCGGTATTTGGTTAGACTCTTTCTCTCCGATTGTTCTGTCTGAGTTATTTTCATTAGTTACTTCATCCAAACCATCAACTGTCTATTAGACCCCATTCCTACCAGGCTGCTCAAGGAAGCCCTACCATTATTTAATGCTTCGATCTTAAATATGATCAATCTATCTTTATTAGTTGGCTATGTACCACAGGCTTTTAAGGTGGCAGTAATTAAACCATTACTTAAAAAGCCATCACTTGACCCAGCTATCTAGCTAATTATAGGCCAATCTCCAACCTTCCTTTTCTCTCAAAAATTCTTGAAAGGGTAGTTGTAAAACAGCTAACTGATCACCTGCAGAGGAATGGTCTATTGAAGAGGGTTAGTACAGAAACAGCATTAGTGAAGGTTACAAATGATCTTCTTATGGCCTCAGACAGTGGACTCATCTCTGTGCTTGTTCTGTTAGACCTCAGTGCTGCTTTTGATACTGTTGACCATAAAATTTTATTACAGAGATTAGAGCATGTCATAGGTATTAAAGGCACTGCGCTGCGGTGGTTTGAATCATATTTGTCTAATAGATTACAATTTGTTCATGTAAATGGGGAATCTTCTTCACAGACTAAAGTTAATTATGGAGTTCCACAAGGTTCTGTGCTAGGACCAATTTATTCACTTTATACATGTTTCCCTTAGGCAGTATTATTAGACGGTATTGCTTAAATTTTCATTGTTACGCAGATGATACCCAGCTTTATCTATCCATGAAGCCAGAGGACACACACCAATAGCTAAACTGCAGGATTGTCTTACAGACATAAAGACATGGATGACTCTAATTTCCTGCTTTTTAAATTCAGATAAAACTGAAGTTATTGTACTTGGCCCCACAAATCTTAGAAAACATGGTGTCTAACCAGATCCTTACTTGGATGGCATTACCCTGACTTAGTAATACTGTGAGAAATCTTGGAGTCATTTTTGATCAGGATATGTCATTCAATGTGCATATTAAACAAATATGTAGGACTGCTTTTTTACATTTGCGCAATATCTCTAAAATCAGAAAGGTCTTGTCTCAGAGTGATGCTGAAAAACTAATTCATGCATTTATTCCTCTAGGCTGGACTATTGTAATTCATTATTATCAGGTTGTCCTAAAAGTTCCCTAAAAAGCCTTCAGTTAATTCTAAATGCTGCAGCTAGAGTACTGACGGGGACTAGAAGGAGAGATCTCACCCATATTGGCCTCTCTTCATTGGCTTCCTGTTAATTCTAGAATAGAATTTAAAATTCTTCTTCTTACTTATAAGGTTTGAATAATCAGGTCCCATCTTATCTTAGGGACCTCATAGTACCATATCACCCAATAGAGCGCTTCGCTCTCAGACTGCAGGCTTACTTGTAGTTCCTAGGGTTTGTAAGAGTAGAATGGGAGGCAGAGCCTTCAGCTTTCAGGCCTCTCCTGTGGAACCAGCTCCCAATTCAGATCAGGGAGACAGACACCCTCTCTACTTTTAAGATTAGGCTTAAAACTTTCCTTTTTGCTAAAGCTTATAGTTAGGGCTGGATCAGGTGACCCTGAACCATCCCTTAGTTATGCTGCTATAGACTTAGACTGCTGGGGGGTTCCCATGATGCAGTGTTTCTTTCTCTTTTTGCTCTGTATGCACCACTCTGCATTTAATCATTAGTGATCGATCTCTGCTCCCCTCCACAGCATGTCTTTTTCCTGGTTCTCTCCCTCAGCCCCAACCAGTCCCAGCAGAAGACTGCCCTCCCTGAGCCTGGTTCTGCTGGAGGTTTCTTCCTGTTAAAAGGGAGTTTTTCCTTCCCACTGTAGCCAAGTGCTTGCTCACAGGGGGTCGTTTTGACCGTTGGGGTTTTACATAATTATTGTATGGCTTTGCCTTACAATATAAAGCGCCTTGGGGCAACTGTTTGTTGTGATTTGGCGCTATATAAATAAAATTGATTTGATTTGATGCGGCCTGACTGGGGTGTGCGTGAGTTCTGATCAGGCCTGACTGGGTTCTGACCCGGCCTGACTAAATGACCCAGTTAACAACATAGTTTTGCTTCAATCAAAACTTAATCATTTCCCTGTGGTCTTAAAATAATGTGGACAAAAAAACTCCTCTTCTGCAGGTGATGACCTTTGGCATTGTTCGTGTCGTCTCTGTGTGTTTCAGGATCAAGTCCAAGATGAGGGATCTCCGCTAAGATTGGTTTTCCCATTTTCTGGGTTTAAAGACTGACAGTTTCAGCAGCTGACATGGATAAATTTGGGATGAGTTTTGGGGGTGGCCCCAGCAAAAAGGAGCTCCTGGACATGATTGAGACTCAGAAAAAACAGCTGGTCCAATACCAGACCCGCTTCAGGGATGTGGTCCGGGCCTACAAGAGTCTTCTGAAGGAGAAGGAGGCTCTGGAAGCCAGTCTGAAGGTCCTGAGTGTGTCTCAGGAGGTGGACCTCAGTCAGTGTGGCGGGAACATGGTTGCTGCTGAGCTGGCGGAGGACCACTGCTCCCTCCACAGCGAGGACAGTCTAGACACCGCTGCCTCGCTGGAAACGGCCACCAGTATTAACAGCGAGGGCGCCAGCAGGGGCGAGCAGGCCGAGGACGAGCATGAATCAGAGCATGGAGACACCGCGGAGCCTGAGAGCAACACCGAGGGGACGGCGGCGCTGCAGCCCGTCAGCAGAGTGCTTCAGCTGAAGAGCCAGCTCAGCACGCTGACCAGCTCTCTGGCCACCGTCACGCAAGAAAAGTCACGGATGGAGGCCAGCTTTCAAGCGGACAAGAGGAAACTGAAGCAGGAGCTGGAGGAGCTCCAGGAGCAGCTGGAGGCCAGCGAGAGGCAGTGGGAGGCGGAGTTAGCAAGTCTGCAGGAACAGCTGGTGGAGAGCAAAGCTCGCGTCATCACTCAGCAGCACGAGAGGGAACAGGAGCAGGGCGACCACGCCCTCATGCTCCGAGAGCTGCAGAAGCTCCTGCAGGAGGAGCGAGGCCTCCGCCAAGACACGGAGCTCCGCTTGGAGGACACCAACACCGCACTGCTCGAAGCTATGCAGGCAGCCAAAGAGGGCGCCGCGCTCCGGGACCAGCTGGACAAGGTGAGCGAGCAGCGAGACGAGGCGCTGAGAAGACTCCAGGAGACCGAGGCGGAGAAGAACCAACCGGACCCGCGAGTGGAGGAGCTGCAGATGAAGCTCGAGCACTTGAAGGACCAGTACCAGCAGCAAGTCCACCACGAGATCAGAAAGGTAACACAGCACAGTCCCGTCCTCATTCTTGTCTTCTGCTGTCTCTGCCTCTTTTCTAAAGTTTGTCTGCCACCAACTGGCCAGGAGTATGTATTACCGCCTTCTGTTCTGTGAGTTGGTCAGAAGTGAAATACGCAGATCTTTCTCAGCTCCAGAATAACCTTTTTTTTAAATGAGAACTGTAGTTTCTTTACTGAATATTGACCTGCAGTGAAATTAATCACATTTCCCCCGTTTTAAATGCGCTTCTGTAATAATTACGCAAATTACAATATGATGTTTTTAAGTCCACGATGTACTACGATGAACGTATTAATTGAAGTGGTGCGTTTGGGATGTCCAGCAAGACGGTGCACTGAGAGTCTGCTTAGAGGACGGCTCTCTGTTGTCCATCGAATTAAACCACCAAAAGTATACAACTCGACACAGAAATGCGCTAAATACCATGAGCGGTGGAAGGAAGCGCAGAGGCCAAAGTAATACAATGAAACAGCCTGGCGCTTCGGACGCGACCCAGGAGGAGGATGCCGAGCGAGATGGAGGTGAGCTTAGGGCGCGGCGGGGGACGTGGACTACACTGAGGCCTGACAAACAGGCCTAGCTAGCATTAGCAAAGACATCAGAGACCAACGACAGTCTGAGAGGAGCCAGCAGCGTTTAAAAGTGAATTTAAAATGGAGGTCATGTGACCTGCAGACAAGATGGCTGCTTAGCGCTTTCACTCTTGCCAACTTTTCCAACAACTGAGTCAATTTTTCTCCTTCGATCTACATCAGTCATTTTGAAAAAGCCCATGCTACAACAGTAGACAGTTTGACAAGCAAGCTGGTCAGGACAGCAAGACGCTCCAGTCACTCAAGGTAGCTTTAGCCTCCTTGCGATCTGCGACTTTGAAGGAGCAGCGCACCTTCATCGAGGCAGTTTTTGAAGACCATCTGGATTCCACTGAGACTGAGCAAGAAACTCCAACACTAGCTGCGGTTACATGGACCAAAGTAACCAGATGAACAATCAGATCAAAGTCACGCCATGTAAACAGCCCAATCCGATCGAAATTACGATCGGGTCAGAGGAGGTGGTGTAACCCTGTTTTTAAACCCGATTCATTTCTAGATTTACCTCCATTAAAAAAAAAAACCTTCTCATCATTGTCTGATCAGCAGCATATTTTTTCAGGCCTGTGATCACTGGCCAAGACCAGGTGCCCTTCCTTTCAGGTTTCTTCACCCTCGTGTCATCATCTATGATCTGAATCACCTCACCAGGGAAGGTGCACCATCAAACCTTATAAATACAGAAACCAGAGGTTCATCGTCTGTGTCGGTATGGAACGAGCTGCACACTGAACCATCTGTACACGAAGAGCACAAAAACCCCAAATCACTACGGGCCCTGCAGCACACTCAGCCAACAATGATCAGCCACAAACCACCTGAGGAGGAAAACAAAACACAAAGGCAGTACAAAAAGTCCAGCCAAACCCCCAACACACAACAGTGAGTTTGAATGAAATGACTCACAGCTCATCCATCTCCTGACACTTTAAAGGTCACCTTGACTGTACCTGTTTTTTTTTATTCAGGATCTGACACTAATTGTTACAGCCCTCTCTTGTCAGAGAACTCCAGCTTAGACTGTCTGACCTGCAGCACCCCTGGTGGTCAATGCTGTAAATGGCAGTCCAGGGGTAACAAGTGGCTGAGTCTGTCAGGTTAACCTTTCCTGACCAGCATACAGAAGTATGTGTTTTCACATTTTTGAGAACATGGCTCATCAGGTCATTTTAGGTCAACCATGGTTAAAACAGCATAACCCCAGTTTGATTGGGTTAGTGGTCAAATTAGTTCCTGGGGTTCTTGGTGTTGCAAAACTTGTAGTATGTCTTCATAACTCCTGAAGGTAAACCTGGACCTCACCTCCATGCCAGCTTGTTATCATGACCTGGCTCTAGTCTTCAGCAAATCCAAGGCTAAGTCTCTACCTCCTCATTGTGAAGGGGATTGTGCCATAGACCTTCTTCCCGGGACCACGCCACCTAGAGGCAAGCTGTTCTCACTCTTTGCTCCTGAATGACTGGCAATGCAAGAGTACAAACAGGATTCTCTAGAGGCGGGTCTGACTTGTCCATCATCTTCACCGGCAGGTGCTGGTTTCTGACCCTCAGACCCTGTATAGACTACAGAGGTCTCAATGACATCACTGTCAAGAATTAGTATCCTCTCCTCTCATCACCTCAGCCCACAAACCTTTGGAGGATGCCAAGACTTTCACAAACGTGGAAATGCACAGTGCTTACCATTTAGTAAGTGAATCCAATGAAAGGCTCATTAAAAGTCTGCTAACAAGTCTTTCATTGGATTCAGGTGTGTTGGAGCAGGGAGACAACTAACAGTGTCAGGAAGGTGGCTCTCAAGGACCGAACTTGGCCACCCCTGATTTAGTGCATATGTGAGAGGGTGATGAATGGAAAATGACCTTAAACACCAGGCACTATGAGTAACTAATCATACCATTTGGGTTAACCAATGCTCCCACAGTTTTTCAGGAGCTGGTCAATGATATGTTGAATAAATTTGTGTTTGTTCATTTAGAAGACATCCTAATTTTCTCCCCCAATGAGGATACCCACAGTATGCATGTCCGTACGGTACTGCAGCGTCTGCTGCAACACCGGTTATATGTCAAGATGGAGAAATGTGAGTTCCACAAGCCCTCAGTGTCTTTTCTGGGGTTTGTGTTGGCTGAGGGGGAGGTCCAGATGGATCTGGGTAAGGTGGAAGCAGTTGCTGATTGGCCTACCCCCATTCCTGTAAGGAGGTGCAATGTTTTTTAGGGTTTGACAGTTTCTACTCGAGGTTTATCAGAAATTTCAGTTCAGTGGTTGCACCTTTGCATGCCCTCACCTCTCCTTACACTTCTTTTTCTTGGTCCACACAGTGTGATGCAGCATTCCGCGAGTTAAAATGGTGCTTTTCTTCCGCACCAGTGCTACTCCTCCTGGACCCCAGCCGGCAGTTTGTGGTCAGGGTGGACGCATCTGATATTGACGGTGGAGCCGTCCTTTCTCAAGTCCCCCCCTCTGATGGTAAGCACCATCCTTGTGCTTATTTGTCAAAGAAGCTCTCACCCCTGAACGCAATTACGGCATTGGTGACCGCGAGCTGGTGGCTGTTAAAGTGGCCCTGGAGGAGTGGTGTCTTTCGTTGGAGGAGGTGTCGCTGCCAAATTTGGTTCTTATAGATCACAAGAACTTAGAGTACCTTAAATCCGCCAAAAGACTCAATTCCAGGCAGGCTCGTTGGTCTCTGTTTTTCAGTCTATTCAATTTTATGTTGTCCTATCAGCCCAGGTCAAAGAATGGCAAGCCTGAAGCCTTATCCCGGCAATTTAGTCCAGACATGGTCACCCCGGTGCCTAAATCCATTCTACTCCAATCATGTTTTGTCTCTGCTCTTACATGGATATTGAGAACAAGGTGCAGGTGGCATTAGTGGGGGTTTCATTTTCAGCACCATTGTCTTTCAGATAAACTGTTTGTAGTTGGCTCCTGAGAGGGGAGGTTACTCAGTGGGCTCACGGCAGTCCCTTTTCATGTCATCCTGGGATTGGTGATTCAGCAATGGTTTTGGTGGTCCAAGATGTCTTAGGATGTCACAGAATTTGTTAATGCATGTAGTGTGTGTGTGCTATCCACAAGGTCTCTCATTGGGCCTCCCAGGACAAATTATTACCTCTTCCTGTTCCAAAGAAACCATGACACATATTGCAGTGGACTTTGTTACCGGGTTTTTAGAGTCCAAGGGCAAGTCGGTGATCTTACCATCATAGACAGGTTTTCCAAGACGGTACTTTTCACACCATTGAGTAAGCTTCCCTCTGCCCGTGAATTAGCCCAAGTAATGCTTAATGATGTGTTCCAGTGCATGGCTTTCCGCAAGACAGTGTTTCTGATTGTGGTACACAATTTGTGTCTCACTTCTGGAAAGAGTTTTGTAAATTGCTAGGCTGTTCTTTGGTCTCACCTCAGGTTTCCACCCTCAATCTAATAGACAAATGGAGTGAGCTAATCAAGAACTGGAAAATGGGCTGTGAATTCTCGCCTCCCAACATCCTGCTTCCTGGGTGGATGAGCTGGTTTGGATAGAACTGGCACACAGTAGTTTACCTTGCTCCTCTACTGGTCTCAAGAGACTGAGAAAGAGAGTTGGAATGTGTACAAGACAACAAACTGGCCTTTGAAAGGCTGGTCAAGGCTCACATAACATCCAGCCTACCCGCCACTCTTGACCCATTCCAGTTTGCGTACCGTCCCAAGCGCTGTACTGATGATGCCATAGCAGCAGCACTTCACCTCAGACTGGCTCATCTAGAGAACAAAGACAGCTACGTGCGGATGCTGTTCGTTGACTTCAGCTCTGCCTTCAACACAGTCATCCCACAAACACCTGGTGAACAGACTGAGTGCTATAGGCATCAGCACCCCACTCTGCACCTGGCTACTGGACTTTCTCACCAACAGACCACAGACAGTAAGAGTGGGCAAAAACTCCTCGCAGACCGCCATCAAATCAATTTTATTTATATAGCACCAAATCACAACAAACAGTTGCCCCAAGGCGCTTTATATTGTAAGGCAAAGCCATACAATAATTACGGAAAAACCCCAACGGTCAAAACGACCCCCTGTGAGCAAGCACTTGGCGACAGTGGGAAGGAATAATTCCCTTTTAACAGGAAGAAACCTCCAGCAGAACCAGGCTCAGGGAGGGGCAGTCTTCTGCTGGGACTGGTTGGGGCTGAGGGAGAGAACCAGGAAAAAGACATGCTGTGGAGGGGAGCAGAGATCGATCACTAATGATTAAATGCAGAGTGGTGCATACAGAGCAAAAAGAGAAAGAAACACTCAGTGCATCATGGGAACCCCCCAGCAGTCTATTTTGCCTGAAACTGTTTTGTAGTTCTCATATCTGTGACACTGCAACAAAGGACATGTGCCTAAAAATGTCAGCAGAAGAAATATATCAGTACTGTATAGAATTAGAAGGTTAGAATTAGAAGCGCCTCAGATTCCAGGTGATGTCAATATTTTGGAACGTAAATCACTTCAATTTGAAGATCATATTTCAGTAATTGCAGTATTCTTAGGTATTATGAGCAATCAAGCCCCACAAAATATTTCTGAAATAACTTTATGTAGTATTCTTGAAGGTATTTATATGGCTAACATGACAGCTAAATGTTCCTAAATGCTTCAAATCTGCAGTGATTAAACCATTACTTAAGAAACCTAATCTTGACCCTAGTGTATTGAAAAACTATCGGCCAATAACAAATCTGTCATTTTGCTCTAAAATTCTGGAAGAAGTGGTTTCACAGCAGCTTGTAGACTATCTTACTGAGAATAATCTCTTTGAGCCACTGCAGTCTGCTTTTAGAAAATATCATTCCACAGAGACGGCTCTCACTAAAGTGGTGAATGATCTTCTGCTTACAATGGATTCAGACACCACTACAGTTCTGGTGGATCATCATATATTTTACTTGATAGGCTGGAAAATCATTTTGGGATTACTGGGAGTGCCCTTGCATGGTAGATGTCATACCTGACCAGTCGTTCTCACTGTCTTTTGTACAGTAACACTACCTCTAACCTTAGTGACATGAAATTTGGGGTTCCACAGGGGTCCATCTTAGGCCCCCTGCTTTTCTCCCTTTATATAGCTCCCCTTGGGCACATATTGTGGCATTTTGGGATTACCTTTCACTGCTATGCTGATGATACTCAGTTATACATGCCGATAACTGCTTGTAATCTCATTCATATAAAATCCCTAGAAGATTGCCTTGGATCAGTGAGA
Source organism: Thalassophryne amazonica (assembly GCF_902500255.1). Taxonomy (NCBI): domain Eukaryota; kingdom Metazoa; phylum Chordata; class Actinopteri; order Batrachoidiformes; family Batrachoididae; genus Thalassophryne; species Thalassophryne amazonica. The sequence goes on along the minus strand of NC_047124.1, from coordinate 38,586,749 downwards.
AGCTGGGTCTGGCAACTTCCACCTTTTAAACTCTGATAAGACTGAAATGATGGTTCTTGGTCCAGTGAGACATCGGCATCAATTTGACCAGTTAACGCTCAGCCTTGGCTCGTGTGTCATACATCACACTGACAAAGTGAGGAACCTCTGGGTAATTTTTGATCCTACATTGTCCTTTAACCTCCACATTAGAAATATTACTAGGACTGCTTTCTTCCATCTCTTCTAGATTGGACTACTGCAATGTTCTATTTTCTGGTTTACCACAGTCCAGCATTAGGGGTCTCCAATTGGTTCAAAATGCTGCTGCCAGACTTTTGACACGAAGCAGAAAGTTCGACCACATTACACCCATTTTGGCGTCTCTTCACTGGCTTCCTGTCCCAGTGAGATCAGATTTTAAGGTTCTCCTACTAACCTATAAAACTGTTCATGGACTGGCACCTCCGTACTTAGCTGACCTAATTAATTCAATTCAATTCAATTCAATTTTTTTTTTTATATAGCGCCAAATCACAACAAACAGTTGCCCCAAGGCGCTTTATATTGTAAGGCAAGGCCATACAATAATTATGTAAAACCCCAACGGTCAAAACGACCCCTGTGAGCAAGCACTTGGCTACAGTGGGAAGGAAAAACTCCCTTTTAACAGGAAGAAACCTCCAGCAGAACCAGGCTCAGGGAGGGGCAGTCTTCTGCTGGGACTGGTTGGGGCTGAGGGAGAGAACCAGGAAAAAGACATGCTGTGGAGGGGAGCAGAGATCGATCACTAATGATTAAATGCAGAGTGGTGCATACAGAGCAAAAAGAGAAAGAAACAGTGCATCATGGGAACCCCCCAGCAGTCTACGTCTATAGCAGCATAACTAAGGGATGGTTCAGTGTCACCTGATCCAGCCCTAACTATAAGCTTTAGCAAAAGGAAAGTTTTAAGCCTAATCTTAAAGTAGAGAGGGTGTCTGTCTCCCTGATCTGAATTGGGAGCTGGTTCCACAGGAGAGGAGCCTTAAAGCTGAAGGCTCTGCCTCCCATTCTACTCTTACAAACCCTAGGAACTACAAGTAAGCCTGCAGTCTGAGAGCAAAGCGCTCTATTGGGGTGATATGGTACTACGAGGTCCCTAAGATAAGATGGGACCTGATTATTCAAAACCTTATAAGTAAGAAGAAGAATTTTAAATTCTATTCTAGAATTAACAGGAAGCCAATGAAGAGAGGCCAATATGGGTGAGATATGCTCTCTCCTTCTAGTCCCCGTCAGCACTCTAGCTGCAGCATTTTGAATTAACTGAAGGCTTTTTAGGGAACTTTTAGGACAACCTGATAATAATGAATTACAATAGTCCAGCCTAGAGGAAATAAATGCATGAATTAGTTTTTCAGCATCACTCTGAGACAAGACCTTTCTGATTTTAGAGATATTGCGTAAATGCAAAAAGCAGTCCTACATATTTGTTTAATATGCGCTTTGAATGACATATCCTGATCAAAAATGACTCCAAGATTTCTCACAGTATTACTAGAGGTCAGGGTAATGCCATCCAGAGTAAGGATCTGGTTAGACACCATGTTTCTAAGATTTGTGGGGCCAAGTACAATAACTTCAGTTTTATCTGAGTTTAAAAGCAGGAAATTAGAGGTCATCCATGTCTTTATGTCTGTAAGACATCCTGCAGTTTAGCTAATTGGTGTGTGTCGTCTGGCTTCATGGATAGATAAAGCTGGGTATCATCTGCGTAACAATGAAAATTTAAGCAATACCGTCTAATAATACTGCCTAAGGGAAGCATATATAAAGTGAATAAAATTGGTCCTAGCACAGAACCTTGTGGAACTCCATAATTAACTTTAGTCTGTGAAGAAGATTCCCCATTTACATGAACAAATTGTAATCTATTAGACAAATATGATTTCAAACCACCGCAGCGCAGTGCCTTTAATACCTATGGCATGCTCTAATCTCTGTAATAAAATTTTATGGTCAACAGTATCAAAAGCAGCACTGAGGTCTAACAGAACAAGCACAGAGATGAGTCCACTGTCCGAGGCCATAAGAAGATCATTTGTAACCTTCACTAATGCTGTTTCTGTACTATGATGAATTCTAAAACCTGACTGAACACTCTTCAAATAGACCATTCCTCTGCAGATGATCAGTTAGCTGTTTTACAACTACCCTTTCAAGAATTTTTGAGAGAAAAGGAAGGTTGGAGATTGGCCTATAATTAGCTAGATAGCTGGGTCAAGTGATGGCTTTTTAAGTAATGGTTTAATTACTGCCACCTTAAAAGCCTGTGGTACATAGCCAACTAACAAAGATAGATTGATCATATTTAAGATCGAAGCATTAAATAATGGTAGGGCTTCCTTGAGCAGCCTGGTAGGAATGGGGTCTAATAAACATGTTGATGGTTTGGATGAAGTAACTAATGAAAATAACTCAGACAGAACAATCGGAGAGAAAGAGTCTAACCAAATACCGGGCATCACTGAAAGCAGCCAAAGATAACGATACGTCTTTGGGATGGTTATGAGTAATTTTTTCTCTAATAGTTAAAATTTTGTTAGCAAAGAAAAGTCATGAACTCATTACTAGTTAAAGTTAATGGAATACTCAGCTCAATAGAGCTCTGACTCTTTGTCAGCCTGGCTACAGTGCTGAAAAGAAACCTGGGGTTGTTCTTATTTTCTTCAATTAGTGATGAGTAGAAAGATGTCCTAGCTTTACGGAGGGCTTTTTTATAGAGCAACAGACTCTTTTTCCAGGCTAAGTGAAGATCTTCTAAATTAGTGAGACGCCATTTCCTCTCCAACTTACGGGTTATCTGCTTTAAGCTACGAGTTTGAGAGTTATACCATGGAGTCAGACACTTCTGATTTAAAGCTCTCTTTTTCAGAGGAGCTACAGCATCCAAAGCTGTCTTCAATGAGGATGTAAAACTATTGACGAGATACTCTAACTCCCTTACAGAGTTTAGGTAGCTACTCTGCACTGTGTTGTTATATGGCATTAGAGAACATAAAGAAGGAATCATATCCTTAAACCTAGTTACAGCGCTTTCTGAAAGACTTCTAGTGTAATGAAACTTATTCCCTACTGCTGGGTAGTCCATCAGAGTAAATGTAAATGTTATTAAGAAATGATCAGACAGAAGGGAGTTTTCAGGGAATACTGTTAAGTCTTCTATTTCCATACCATAAGTCAGAACAAGATCTAAGATATGATTAAAGTGGTGGGTGGACTCATTTACTTTTTGAGCAAAGCCAATAGAGTCTAATAATAGATTAAATGCAGTGTTGAGGCTGTCATTCTCAGCATCTGTGGTGGATGTTAAAATCGCCCACTATAATTATCTTATCTGAGCTAAGCACTAAGTCAGACAAAGGTCTGAAAATTCACAGAGAAACTCACAGTAACGACCAGGTGGACGATAGATAATAACAAATAAAACTGGTTTTTGGGACTTCCAATTTGGTATGGACAGACTAAGAGACAAGCTTTCAAATGAATTAAAGCTCTGTCTGGGTTTTGATTAATTAATAAGCTAGAATGGAAGATTGCTGCTAATCCTCCCCCTCGGCCCGTGCTACGAGCATTCTGACAGTTAGTGTGACTCGGGGGTGTTGACTCATTTAAACTAACATATTCATCCTGCTGTAACCAAGTTTCTGTAAGGCAGAATAAATCAATATGTTGATCAATTATTACATCATTTACCAACAGGGACTTAGAAGAGAGAGACCTAATGTTTAATAGACCACATTTAACTGTTTTAGTCTGTGGTGCAGTTGAAGGTGCTATATTATTTTTTCTTTTTGAATTTTTATGCTTAAATAGATTTTTGCTGGTATTGGTAGTCTGGGAGCAGGCACCGTCTCTACGGGGATGGGGTAATGAGGGGATGGCAGGGGGAGAGAAGCTGCAGAGAGGTGTGTAAGACTACAACTCTGCTTCCTGGTCCCAACCCTGGATAGTCACGGTTTGGAGGATTTAAGAAAATTAGCCAGATTTCTAGAAATGAGAGCTGCTCCATCCAAAGTGGGATGGATGCCGTCTCTCCTAACAAGACCAGGTTTTCCCCAGAAGCTTTGCCAATTATCTATGAAGCCCACCTCATTTTTTGGACACCACTCAGACAGCCAGCAATTCAAGGAGAACATGCGGCTAAACATGTCACTCCCGGTCTGATTGGGGAGGGGCCCAGAGAAAACTACAGAGTCCGACATTGTTTTTGCAAAGTTACACACCGATTTAATGTTAATTTTAGTGACCTCCGATTGGCGTAACCGGGTGTCATTACTGCCGACGTGAATTACAATCTTACCAAATTTACGCTTAGCCTTAGCCAGCAATTTCAAATTTCCTTCAATGTCGCCTGCTCTGGCCCCCGGAAGACAACTGACTATGGTTGCTGGTGTCGCTAACTTCACATTTCTCAAAACAGAGTCGCCAATAACCAGAGTTTGATCCTCGGCGGGTGTGTCGTCGAGTGGGGACAAACGGTTAGAGATGTGAATGGGTTGACGGTTGTACACGGGGCCTTCTGTTTAGAACTACGCTTCCTCCTCACAGTCACCCAGTCAGCCTGCTTTCCCGGCTGCTCGGGATCTGCCAGGGGGTAACTAACGGCGGCTAAGCTACCTTGGTCCGCACCGACTACAGGGGCCTGGCTAGCTGTAGAATTTTCCACGGTGCGGAGCCGAGTCTCCAATTCGCCCAGCCTGGCCTCCAAAGCTACGAATAAGCTACACTTATTACAAGTACCATTACTGCTAAAGGAGGCCGAGGAATAACTAAACATTTCACACCCAGAGCAGAAAAGAGACAGGAGAAGCCGCCATGCTAAATCGGCTAAGAGCTAGTAGCTACGCTAAGCTAGCGGATTCCTAAAAACACGCAAAGTGGATAATGTGTAAATAATTTAGAGGTGATTCAGCAGAAGGAGTGCTTTAGTTAAGGCACGTAAAGATTACACTGGGAAACAAATTGTAATCTAGATAACTAGATCAATCTAACTGCGCAGATTAAACAGCTAACAGATACAGAAAAACACCGCTGTGCTCCGGAACAGGAAGTGATACAATACCGCAGTGAGAGCCAACCACCAGAGATCAATTCGTTCTCATGGTACAGGACTACTTTGTGTTCCTAGGGTGAATAAGAAGTCTGTGGGTCACAGAGCTTTCTCTTATCGTGCCCCTGTTCTGTGGAATGATCTCCCTGCATCAATAAAACAGTCAGATTCTGTGGAGATTTTCAAGTCCAGACTTAAAAGACACTTATTTTCCCTTTCATATGGCTAGCATACTGGTACAGTTTGCTACTACGCTTTTAACCATTTTAAATTCATTTTATTAGGAAACGGAGCGTGCCGCGGCCTCAACTTTATCTAAACACTGTGTCCAGTATTTGTTGTCTTTCTGATGCCTGATTCTGTTGTTTTTGTTTTCTTTCTGTTTGAGGTGCGGCTCCATCCTGAAGTGGGAGTGGGTGTCTTCTTCTGCGGCCTCCCGTCCTGTACATCAGCAGGGACGCTCAAAATTCCCTCTATATTTATATTGTCTATTGTGTCTGTATCATGGCCCAAGCAGAGGGTCGCCCCTTTGAGTCTGGTCTGCTTGAGGTTTCTTCCTCAGATCATCAGAGGGAGTTTTTTTTTCTTACCACTGTCTCCTGTGTTCTTGCTCTGGGGGTCAGTAAGGTTAGATCTTACTTGTGTGAAGCACTTTGAGGTAGGTTTGTTGCGATTTGGTGCTATATAAATGAAATAAATTTAAATTGAATTGAAATCAATATACTTCATATCAGGTCAGAGTTCCAAAACAGAGATAGTATTAAATGTTGTGTAAATGTAAATTGTCAAGTAACACAAGAACATGATGTCCAGCCCCAAACCATATTTACACATGTACAAACTTACTGGTGAAAGTTTTTCAGCTGACAGAGGACTGTGTGGCAGAGCTTCTGTCTCCTGCTGCCTTTCTGCAGGTCGAGAGGTGAGTTTGGCAACGTGGTGAGAAACACAGACACAAACAGAGACAACAAGTTGGACTGATGGTTGTCGAGACCAAACTGTGTCTCATGTGTGCGTCCCCAAAAACGTCCTCTGTTCGAACCTCCTCCTGGACCACGTGTGTGACTGTGAAGCTTCACCATCTGCAGATCTCAGCACCTTATTATAAAAACACATGATATTTATATACACAGTGGTAAAAGACACTTTACAGAAAAGAGAAAATAGCAAAGACCAAAGCACCTTCAACATACAAACATTAAAAATAATATTATGAAAAAAAAAACAAGAATATAAAATCAAACCTTCACTCTGCCCTGTGATACAATACCTACAATGACCGCTCCAAGATGGCGGCCACATTTCTTGCGTCTCAGCAACCAATGCAGCGTCTACTCTTTATGTCTATGCCCCCCCCCCCGTAAGGCCAACGCAGAGGAAATGACGTCACTGCTTACGCACGTCACAAAATTCTGAAAACAGAACTTTTTCACAACTGTACAACTCAGACGCTTTGAAATTTTTTTTTTCAAGGTGAACAAACTAACGTCAAAGTGTGACACTGAAGAGGAAGACTTATTTCCACATAATAGTTCAACTTTATGTCGCAGCAAAACACAATATGCTCAAAAAATGTGATTTCCGCAGTGTTTTCAAGACGTTTATTAGACTGTTTGTTTCTGTAAAAGGTGGAAGTTAAGATCACTAATCTATCAGGTTGTCATACTGTAAATACAAACAAAGCAGCTAAAGTAGTTTTAATTCCGGCGGTCTGTGAATGCATCACCGTTTTACTTCCTGTTTAGACGAACACGTCGCTGCTGCGGTTTGTTCGATCCGGATCAGTTGCTTACTGATGCGGTTCTGCTCAGCTGTGCTCTGTTTGACCGGTAAGACCCAAACCCGTCCAGATTCACCTCAACAGAAAATCAGAACCCACTAATGGAAGCTGTTTCAAAACGCGATTGTTTCGGTTCAAACAGGTTTCTGACTATTTGGGATGGGGACTGACTGGGTCCTGATCCGTCCTGACTGGGGACTGACTGGGTCCTGATCCGGACCGACTGCGTTCTGATTCGGCCTGGTCTGCATGGGTTCTAATATGGCCTGGCTGGGCTCTGATTCATCCGGACTGGGGTCTGCATGGGTTCTGACCCGGCCTGAAATGGGTGTGCGGGGGTTCTGATCCAGCATGACTGGGGACTACGTGGGTTTTGATCTGGACTGATCCAGCCTGACTGGGGTGTGCATGTGTTCTAATCCAGTCTGACTGGGGACTGATTTGGCCTTACTGGGGTTTGCATGGGTTCTAATCTGGCCTGGCTGGGCTCTGATCCGTCCTGACTGGGTTTTGTGTGGGTTCTGATCCGGCCTGACTGGGGACTGATCCGGCCTGACTGGGACTGCATGGGTTCTGATCCGGCCTGACTGGGGACTGATCCGGCCTGACTGGGGTGTGCGTGGGTTCTGACCCGGCCTGAAATGGGTGTGCGGGGGTTCTGATCCAGCATGACTGGGGACTGCGTGTGTTCTGATTCAGCCTGACTGGGGTCTGTGTAGGTTCTGATCTGGTTGGCTCTCACTGCGGTATTGTATCACTTCCTGTTCCGGAGCACAGTGGTGTTTTGCTGTATCTGTTAGCTGTTTAATCTGCGCAGTTAGATTGATCTAGTTATCTAGATTACGATTTGTTTCCCAGTGTAATCTTTACGTGCCTTAACTAAAGCACTCCTTCTGCTGAATCACCTATAAATTATTTACACATTATTCACTTTGTGTGTTTTTAGGAATCCGCTAGCTTAGCGCAGCTACCTACTAGCTCTTAGCCGATTTAGCATGGCGGCTTCTCCTGTCTCTCCCGCACTTTTCTGCTCTGGGTGTGAAATGTTTAGTTATTCCTCGGCCTCCTTTAGCAGTAACGGTACTTGTAATAAGTGTAGCTTATTCGTAGCTTTGGAGGCCAGGCTGGGCGAATTGGAGACTCGGCTCTGCACCTTGGAAAATTCTACAGCTAGCCAGGCCCCTGTAGTCGGTGCGGACCAAGGTAGCTTAGCCGCCGTTAGCTGTCCCCCAGCAGATCCCAAGCAGCCGGGAAAGCAGGCTGACTGGGTGACTGTGAGGAGGAAGCGTAGTTCTAAATAGAAGCCTCGTGTACACCGCCAACCCGTTCACATTTCTAACCGTTTTTCCCCACTCGGCGACACACCCGCCGAGGATCAAACTCTGGTTATTGGCGACTCTGTTTTGAGAAATGTGAAGTTGTGAAGTTAGCGACACCAGCAACCATAGTCAGTTGTCTTCCGGGGGCCAGAGCAGGTGACATTGAAGGAAATTTGAAACTGCTGGCTAAGGCTAAGTGTAAATTTGGTAAGATTGTAATTCACGTCGGCAGTAATGACACCCGGTTACGCCAATCGGAGGTCACTAAAATTAACATTGAATCGGTGTGTAACTTTGCAAAAACAATGTCGGACTCTGTAGTTTTCTCTGGGCCCCTCCCCAATTGGATCGGGAGTGACATGTTTAGCCGCATGTTCTCCTTGAATTGCTGGCTGTCTGAGTGGTGTCCAAAAAATGAGGTGGGCTTCATAGATAATTGGCAAAGCTTCTGGGGAAAACCTGGTCTTGTTAGGAGAGACGGCATCCATCCCACTTTGGATGGAGCAGCTCTCATTTCTAGAAATCTGGCCAATTTTCTTAAATCCTCCAAACCGTGACTATCCAGGGTTGGGACCAGGAAGCAGAGTTGTAGTCTTACACACCTCTCTGCAGCTTCTCTCCCCCTGCCATCCCCTCATTACCCCATCCCCGTAGAGACGGTGCCTGCTCCCAGACTACCAATAACCAGCAAAAATCTATTTAAGCATAAAAATTCAAAAGAAAAAATAATATAGCACCTTCAACTGCACCACAGACTAAAACAGTTAAATGTGGTCTATTAAACATTAGGTCTCTCTCTTCTAAGTCCCTGTTAGTAAATGATATAATAATTGATCAACATATTGATTTATTCTGCCTAACAGAAACTTGGTTACAGCAGGATGAATATGTTAGTTTAAATGAGTCAACACCCCCGAGTCACACTAACTGCCAGAACGCTCGTAGCACGGGCCGAGGAGGAGGATTAGCAGCAATCTTCCATTCCAGCTTATTAATTAATCAAAAACCCAGACAGAGCTTTAATTCATTTGAAAGCTTGACTCTTAGTCTTGTCCATCCAAATTGGAAGTCCCAAAAAACAGTTTTATTTGTTATTATCTATCGTCCACCTGGTCGTTACTGTGAGTTTCTCTGTGAATTTTCAGACCTTTTGTCTGACTTAGTGCTTAGCTCAGATAAGATAATTATAGTGGGCGATTTTAACATCCACACAGATGCTGAGAATGACAGCCTCAACACTGCATTTAATCTATTATTAGACTCTATCGGCTTTGCTCAAAAAGTAAATGAGTCCACCCACCACTTTAATCATATCTTAGATCTTGTTCTGACTTATGGTATGGAAATAGAAGACTTAACAGTATTCCCTGAAAACTCCCTTCTGTCTGATCATTTCTTAATAACATTTACATTTACTCTGATGGACTACCCAGCAGTGGGGAATAAGTTTCATTACAGTAGAAGTCTTTCAGAAAGCGCTGTAACTAGGTTTAAGGATATGATTCCTTCTTTATGTTCTCTAATGCCATATACCAACACAGTGCAGAGTAGCTACCTAAACTCTGTAAGTGAGATAGAGTATCTCGTCAGTAGTTTTACATCCTCATTGAAGACAACTTTGGATGCTGTAGCTCCTCTGAAAAAGAGAGCCTTAAATCAGAAGTGCCTGACTCCGTGGTATAACTCACAAACTCGCAACTTAAAGCAGATAACCCGTAAGTTGGAGAGGAAATGGCGTCTCACTAATTTAGAAGATCTTCACTTAGCCTGGAAAAAGAGTCTGTTGCTCTATAAAAAAGCCCTCCGTAAAGCTAGGACATCTTACTACTCATCACTAATTGAAGAAAATAAGAACAACCCCAGGTTTCTTTTCAGCACTGTAGCCAGGCTGACAAAGAGTCAGAGCTCTATTGAGCTGAGTATTCCATTAACTTTAACTAGTAATGACTTCATGACTTTCTTTGCAAATAAAATTTTAACTATTAGAGAAAAAATTGCTCATAACCATCCCAAAGACGTATCATCTTTGGCTGCTTTCAGTGATGCCGGTATTTGGTTAGACTCTTTCTCTCCGATTGTTCTGTCTGAGTTATTTTCATTAGTTACTTCATCCAAACCATCAACATGTCTATTAGACCCCATTCCTACCAGGCTGCTCAAGGAAGCCCTACCATTATTTAATGCTTCGATCTTAAATATGATCAATCTATCTTTATTAGTTGGCTATGTACCACAGGCTTTTAAGGTGGCAGTAATTAAACCATTACTTAAAAAGCCATCACTTGACCCAGCTATCTTAGCTAATTATAGGCCAATCTCCAACCTTCCTTTTCTCTCAAAAATTCTTGAAAGGGTAGTTGTAAAACAGCTAACTGATCACCTGCAGAGGAATGGTCTATTTGAAGAGGGTTAGTACAGAAACAGCATTAGTGAAGGTTACAAATGATCTTCTTATGGCCTCAGACAGTGGACTCATCTCTGTGCTTGTTCTGTTAGACCTCAGTGCTGCTTTTGATACTGTTGACCATAAAATTTTATTACAGAGATTAGAGCATGTCATAGGTATTAAAGGCACTGCGCTGCGGTGGTTTGAATCATATTTGTCTAATAGATTACAATTTGTTCATGTAAATGGGGAATCTTCTTCACAGACTAAAGTTAATTATGGAGTTCCACAAGGTTCTGTGCTAGGACCAATTTTATTCACTTTATACATGTTTCCCTTAGGCAGTATTATTAGACGGTATTGCTTAAATTTTCATTGTTACGCAGATGATACCCAGCTTTATCTATCCATGAAGCCAGAGGACACACACCAATTAGCTAAACTGCAGGATTGTCTTACAGACATAAAGACATGGATGACCTCTAATTTCCTGCTTTTAAATTCAGATAAAACTGAAGTTATTGTACTTGGCCCCACAAATCTTAGAAACATGGTGTCTAACCAGATCCTTACTCTGGATGGCATTACCCTGACCTCTAGTAATACTGTGAGAAATCTTGGAGTCATTTTTGATCAGGATATGTCATTCAATGTGCATATTAAACAAATATGTAGGACTGCTTTTTTACATTTGCGCAATATCTCTAAAATCAGAAAGGTCTTGTCTCAGAGTGATGCTGAAAAACTAATTCATGCATTTATTTCCTCTAGGCTGGACTATTGTAATTCATTATTATCAGGTTGTCCTAAAAGTTCCCTAAAAAGCCTTCAGTTAATTCTAAATGCTGCAGCTAGAGTACTGACGGGGACTAGAAGGAGAGAGCATATCTCACCCATATTGGCCTCTCTTCATTGGCTTCCTGTTAATTCTAGAATAGAATTTAAAATTCTTCTTCTTACTTATAAGGTTTTGAATAATCAGGTCCCATCTTATCTTAGGGACCTCATAGTACCATATCACCCCAATAGAGCGCTTCGCTCTCAGACTGCAGGCTTACTTGTAGTTCCTAGGGTTTGTAAGAGTAGAATGGGAGGCAGAGCCTTCAGCTTTCAGGCTCCTCTCCTGTGGAACCAGCTCCCAATTCAGATCAGGGAGACAGACACCCTCTCTACTTTTAAGATTAGGCTTAAAACTTTCCTTTTTGCTAAAGCTTATAGTTAGGGCTGGATCAGGTGACCCTGAACCATCCCTTAGTTATGCTGCTATAGACTTAGACTGCTGGGGGGTTCCCATGATGCAGTGTTTCTTTCTCTTTTTGCTCTGTATGCACCACTCTGCATTTAATCATTAGTGATCGATCTCTGCTCCCCTCCACAGCATGTCTTTTTCCTGGTTCTCTCCCTCAGCCCCAACCAGTCCCAGCAGAAGACTGCCCCTCCCTGAGCCTGGTTCTGCTGGAGGTTTCTTCCTGTTAAAAGGGAGTTTTTCCTTCCCACTGTAGCCAAGTGCTTGCTCACAGGGGGTCGTTTTGACCGTTGGGGTTTTACATAATTATTGTATGGCTTTGCCTTACAATATAAAGCGCCTTGGGGCAACTGTTTGTTGTGATTTGGCGCTATATAAATAAAATTGATTTGATTTGATGCGGCCTGACTGGGGTGTGCGTGAGTTCTGATCAGGCCTGACTGGGTTCTGACCCGGCCTGACTAAATGACCCAGTTAACAACATAGTTTTGCTTCAATCAAAACTTAATCATTTCCCTGTGGTCTTAAAATAATGTGGACAAAAAAACTCCTCTTCTGCAGGTGATGACCTTTGGCATTGTTCGTGTCGTCTCTGTGTGTTGTTTCAGGATCAAGTCCAAGATGAGGGATCTCCGCTAAGATTGGTTTTCCCATTTTCTGGGTTTAAAGACTGACAGTTTCAGCAGCTGACATGGATAAATTTGGGATGAGTTTTGGGGGTGGCCCCAGCAAAAAGGAGCTCCTGGACATGATTGAGACTCAGAAAAAACAGCTGGTCCAATACCAGACCCGCTTCAGGGATGTGGTCCGGGCCTACAAGAGTCTTCTGAAGGAGAAGGAGGCTCTGGAAGCCAGTCTGAAGGTCCTGAGTGTGTCTCAGGAGGTGGACCTCAGTCAGTGTGGCGGGAACATGGTTGCTGCTGAGCTGGCGGAGGACCACTGCTCCCTCCACAGCGAGGACAGTCTAGACACCGCTGCCTCGCTGGAAACGGCCACCAGTATTAACAGCGAGGGCGCCAGCAGGGGCGAGCAGGCCGAGGACGAGCATGAATCAGAGCATGGAGACACCGCGGAGCCTGAGAGCAACACCGAGGGGACGGCGGCGCTGCAGCCCGTCAGCAGAGTGCTTCAGCTGAAGAGCCAGCTCAGCACGCTGACCAGCTCTCTGGCCACCGTCACGCAAGAAAAGTCACGGATGGAGGCCAGCTTTCAAGCGGACAAGAGGAAACTGAAGCAGGAGCTGGAGGAGCTCCAGGAGCAGCTGGAGGCCAGCGAGAGGCAGTGGGAGGCGGAGTTAGCAAGTCTGCAGGAACAGCTGGTGGAGAGCAAAGCTCGCGTCATCACTCAGCAGCACGAGAGGGAACAGGAGCAGGGCGACCACGCCCTCATGCTCCGAGAGCTGCAGAAGCTCCTGCAGGAGGAGCGAGGCCTCCGCCAAGACACGGAGCTCCGCTTGGAGGACACCAACACCGCACTGCTCGAAGCTATGCAGGCAGCCAAAGAGGGCGCCGCGCTCCGGGACCAGCTGGACAAGGTGAGCGAGCAGCGAGACGAGGCGCTGAGAAGACTCCAGGAGACCGAGGCGGAGAAGAACCAACCGGACCCGCGAGTGGAGGAGCTGCAGATGAAGCTCGAGCACTTGAAGGACCAGTACCAGCAGCAAGTCCACCACGAGATCAGAAAGGTAACACAGCACAGTCCCGTCCTCATTCTTGTCTTCTGCTGTCTCTGCCTCTTTTCTAAAGTTTGTCTGCCACCAACTGGCCAGGAGTATGTATTACCGCCTTCTGTTCTGTGAGTTGGTCAGAAGTGAAATACGCAGATCTTTCTCAGCTCCAGAATAACCTTTTTTTTAAATGAGAACTGTAGTTTCTTTACTGAATATTGACCTGCAGTGAAATTAATCACATTTCCCCCGTTTTAAATGCGCTTCTGTAATAATTACGCAAATTACAATATGATGTTTTTTAAGTCCACGATGTACTACGATGAACGTATTAATTGAAGTGGTGCGTTTGGGATGTCCAGCAAGACGGTGCACTGAGAGTCTGCTTAGAGGACGGCTCTCTGTTGTCCATCGAATTAAACCACCAAAAGTATACAACTCGACACAGAAATGCGCTAAATACCATGAGCGGTGGAAGGAAGCGCAGAGGCCAAAGTAATACAATGAAACAGCCTGGCGCTTCGGACGCGACCCAGGAGGAGGATGCCGAGCGAGATGGAGGTGAGCTTAGGGCGCGGCGGGGGACGTGGACTACACTGAGGCCTGACAAACAGGCCTAGCTAGCATTAGCAAAGACATCAGAGACCAACGACAGTCTGAGAGGAGCCAGCAGCGTTTAAAAGTGAATTTAAAATGGAGGTCATGTGACCTGCAGACAAGATGGCTGCTTAGCGCTTTCACTCTTGCCAACTTTTCCAACAACTGAGTCAATTTTTCTCCTTCGATCTACATCAGTCATTTTGAAAAAGCCCATGCTACAACAGTAGACAGTTTGACAAGCAAAGCTGGTCAGGACAGCAAGACGCTCCAGTCACTCAAGGTAGCTTTAGCCTCCTTGCGATCTGCGACTTTGAAGGAGCAGCGCACCTTCATCGAGGCACAGTTTTTTGAAGACCATCTGGATTCCACTGAGACTGAAGCAATGAAGAACTCCAACACTAGCTGCGGTTACATGGACCAAAAGTAACCAGACTGAACAATCAGATCAAAGTCACGCCATGTAAACAGCCCAATCCGATCGAAATTACGATCGGGTCAGAGGAGGTGGTGTAACCCTGTTTTTAAACCCGATTCATTTCTAGATTTACCTCCATTAAAAAAAAAAACCTTCTCATCATTTGTCTGATCAGCAGCATATTTTTTCAGGCCTGTGATCACTGGCCAAGACCAGGTGCCCTTCCTTTCAGGTTTCTTCACCCTCGTGTCATCATCTATGATCTGAATCACCTCACCAGGGAAGGTGCACCATCAAACCTTATAAATACAGAAACCAGAGGTTCATCGTCTGTGTCGGTATGGAACGAGCTGCACACTGAACCATCTGTACACCGAAGAGCACAAAACCCCAAATCACTACGGGCCCTTGGGCAAGGTCCTTAATCCCCTGGTTGCTCCCAGTGTGTAGTCAGCACCTTGTATGGCAGCAGCCTGACATCAGGGTGAATGTGAGGCATTATTGTAAAGCACTTTAAGCATCTGATGTAGATGGCAAAGCGCGATATAAATACAGTCCATACCAGGGGCAACCAGGACACCAGACCACGGATTCTCCCTCTTAACGAACTCAGATATTTCAGACTGGGGAATGTGCATGACCTTGACCTCAGGCCCACATTTCTGGGCTACATCACTAAAGTCTTTGGCAGACTGCACAGTGGTGGCATTGGGACCCGAGCTCATCTTTACCCTGACGAGCACCAAAGTACTTCTGTGTAACTTCTCCGTACACTGTTTGGCGCCTCCTGACTGTAACTAATCCGTTACATACATGTAACGCATTTTTTCCATTTTATACAAATGACAGATTTCAGTTATAACGGACAAAATTCGCTGGTCCACCTGAATCCATTATATGTGTTTTACTGTATAAATCTGAAAATAGTTTCTTTCCTATCGTGGCCAGGATCCGTACAGCAGTAAGTCTTCGAATGGTTTCTGAATGAATCTCTGTCAAGTCGTATACAGGCCGACTGGAAACCAGGTGCAAAGCCGTTTGAAAGGAAATTGTGCAAAAGTCACCAAAGAGGAACGTTTATTGTTGATGAACATTTCAAATCCAAAAACAAATGTTGAAAAGTGTGAAATAATTTCTAGAAAATAAAGGAAAACTCCTTTCAGACTTTTTTTTTTTTTTGTAACACACGTAACGTTGTATTTCACCTGATAAAGTTCTCTGAAGTCAGATTTTCTTAATTCCCGTCTGCATCCAAATAATGATATCATACAGTAAAAGTATTGAACTCCAGAAAATACCAGCGCACACTTCAAACAACTTTCACCGTTTGGAAAATTTTGTCATTTCTGTAAATTGTCTGAATGTAACAGACGTAACGCTACTTAAACCGTGTCTGGAAAAAAAATGCTGAAGACGAGAACTTTTATTCACATTCTAAATTGTTCACTATTCATGTTGTAATGTATCAGTAAGAAAAGTTAGCAAATGAACAGAGAGGTGAGTCCAAAAAAAAAAAAAAGGTGAGTCCAAACTGTACCACAGGTAACCACAGCCTGAAAGACCGTTTATCACAGACAGTTACAGACGGGTCACAGCCATCAGAACATCAGAAAGCGGCTTTTCTTTGTTTGTACGCCCCGAACTAGTTTGATTGATTCAGCCGGACTTGGATTTTTATTTTATTTTTTTTTAGCACTGTTGTCGTGTGTTACCTGTGCTGCTCCACAGCCTGTCTAGTGGATTTTTGTTTTGTTTTTTGGCACTGTTGTCGTGCGTTACCTGTGCTGCTCCACAGCCTGTCTAGTGGATTTTTATTTTTATTTTATTTTATTTTTTAGCACTGTTGTCGTGCGTTACCTGTGCTGCTCCACAGCCTGTCCAGTGGATTTTTATTTTTATTTTATTTTATTTTTTAGCACTGTTGTGCGTTACCTGTGCTGCTCCACAGCCTGTCTAGTGGATTTTTATTTTATTTTTTTTTTAGCACTGTTGTCGTGCGTTACCTGTGCTGCTCCACAGCCTGTCCAGTGGATTTTTATTTTTATTTTATTTAATTTTTTAGCACTGTTGTGCGTTACCTGTGCTGCTCCACAGCCTGTCTAGTGGATTTTTGTTTTGTTTTTTGGCACTGTTGTCGTGCGTTACCTGTGCTGCTCCACAGCCTGTCTAGTGGATTTTTATTTTTATTTTATTTATTTTTTAGCACTGTTGTGCGTTACCTGTGCTGCTCCACAGCCTGTCTAGTGGATTTTATTTTTATTTTATTTTATTTTTTAGCACTGTTGTGCGTTACCTGTGCTGCTCCACAGCCTGTCTAGTGGATTTTTTTTTTCTTTTTTTAGCACTGTTGTCGTGCGTTACCTGTGCTGCTCCACAGCCTGTCTAGTGGATTTTATTTTATTTTATTTTATTTTTTAGCACTGTTGTGCGTTACCTGTGCTGCTCCACAGCCTGTCCAGTGGATTTTTATTTTTATTTTATTTTATTTTTTAGCACTGTTGTGCGTTACCTGTGCTGCTCCACAGCCTGTCCAGTGGATTTTTATTTTTATTTTTTTTTAGCACTGTTGTCGTGCGTTACCTGTGCTGCTCCACAGCCTGTCCAGTGGATTTTTATTTTTATTTTATTTTATTTTTTAGCACTGTTGTCGTGCGTTACCTGTGCTGCTCCACAGCCTGTCTAGTGGATTTTTATTTTATTTTTTTTTAGCACTGTTGTCGTGCGTTACCTGTGCTGCTCCACAGCCTGTCCAGTGGATTTTTATTTTTATTTTATTTTATTTTATTTTTTTTTTTAGCACTGTTGTGTGTTACCTGTGCTGCTCCACAGCCTGTCCAGTGGATTTTTATTTTTATTTTATTTTATTTTTTAGCACTGTTGTGCGTTACCTGTGCTGCTCCACAGCCTGTCTAGTGGATTTTTATTTTATTTTTTTTTAGCACTGTTGTCGTGCGTTACCTGTGCTGCTCCACAGCCTGTCCAGTGGATTTTTATTTTTATTTTATTTAATTTTTTAGCACTGTTGTGCGTTACCTGTGCTGCTCCACAGCCTGTCTAGTGGATTTTTATTTTATTTTTTTTTAGCACTGTTGTCGTGCGTTACCTGTGCTGCTCCACAGCCTGTCCAGTGGATTTTTATTTTTATTTTATTTAATTTTTTAGCACTGTTGTGCGTTACCTGTGCTGCTCCACAGCCTGTCCAGTGGATTTTTATTTTTATTTTATTTTATTTTTTAGCACTGTTGTGCGTTACCTGTGCTGCTCCACAGCCTGTCCAGTGGATTTTTATTTTTATTTTATTTTATTTTTTAGCACTGTTGTGCGTTACCTGTGCTGCTCCACAGCCTGTCTAGTGGATTTTTATTTTATTTTTTTTTAGCACTGTTGTCGTGCGTTACCTGTGCTGCTCCACAGCCTGTCCAGTGGATTTTTATTTTTATTTTATTTAATTTTTTAGCACTGTTGTGCGTTACCTGTGCTGCTCCACAGCCTGTCTAGTGGATTTTTGTTTTGTTTTTTGGCACTGTTGTCGTGCGTTACCTGTGCTGCTCCACAGCCTGTCTAGTGGATTTTTATTTTTATTTTATTTTATTTTTTAGCACTGTTGTGCGTTACCTGTGCTGCTCCACAGCCTGTCCAGTGGATTTTTATTTTTATTTTATTTTATTTTTTAGCACTGTTGTGCGTTACCTGTGCTGCTCCACAGCCTGTCCAGTGGATTTTTATTTTTATTTTATTTTATTTTTTAGCACTGTTGTGCGTTACCTGTGCTGCTCCACAGCCTGTCTAGTGGATTTTTGTTTTGTTTTTTGGCACTGTTGTCGTGCGTTACCTGTGCTGCTCCACAGCCTGTCCAGTGGATTTTTATTTTTATTTTATTTTATTTTTTAGCACTGTTGTGCGTTACCTGTGCTGCTCCACAGCCTGTCCAGTGGATTTTTATTTTTATTTTTTTTTAGCACTGTTGTCGTGCGTTACCTGTGCTGCTCCACAGCCTGTCCAGTGGATTTTTATTTTTATTTTATTTTATTTTTTAGCACTGTTGTCGTGCGTTACCTGTGCTGCTCCACAGCCTGTCTAGTGGATTTTTATTTTATTTTTTTTAGCACTGTTGTCGTGCGTTACCTGTGCTGCTCCACAGCCTGTCCAGTGGATTTTTATTTTATTTTATTTTATTTTTTAGCACTGTTGTCGTGCGTTACCTGTGCTGCTCCACAGCCTGTCTAGTGGATTTTTATTTTATTTTAGCACTGTTGTCGTGCGTTACCTGTGCTGCTCCACAGCCTGTCTAGTGTCGGATTCCCTGTTTGGGAATCCGCTAGCTTAGCGTAGCTACTAGCTCTTAGCCGTTTTAGCATGGCGGCTTCTCCTGTCTCTCCCGTACTTTTCTGCTCTGGGTGTGAAATGTTTAGTTATTCCTCGGCCTCTTTTAGCAGTAACGGTACTTGTAATAAGTGCAGCTTATTCGTAGCTTTGGAGGCCAGGCTGGGTGAATTGGAGGCTCGGCTCCGCACCGTGGAAAATTCTACAGCTAGCCAGGCCCCTGTAGTCGGTGCGGACCAAGGTAGCTTAGCCGCCGTTAGTTCCCCCCTGGCAGACCCCGTGCAGTCGGGAAGGCAGGCTGACTGGGTGACTGTGAGGAGGAAGCGTAGCCCTAAACAGAAGCCCCGTCTACACCGTCAACCCGTTCACATCTCTAACCGTTTTTCCCCACTCGACGATACACTCGCCGAGGATCAAACTCTGGTTATTGGCGACTCTGTTTTGAGAAATGTGAAGTTAGCGACACCAGCAACCATTGTCAATTGTCTTCCGGGGGCCAGAGCAGGCGACATCGAAGGACATTTGAAATTGCTGGCTAAGGCTAAGCGTAAATTTGGTAAGATTGTAATTCACGTCGGCAGTAATGACACTCAGTTACGCCAATCGGAGGTCACTAAAATTAACATTGAATCGGTGTGTAACTTTGCAAAAACAATGTCGGACTCTGTAGTTTTCTCTGGGCCCCTCCCCAATCAGACCGGGAGTGACATGTTTAGCCGCATGTTCTCCTTGAATTGCTGGCTGTCTGAGTGGTGTCCAAAAAATGAGGTGGGCTTCATTGATAATTGGCAAAGCTTCTGGGGAAAACCTGGTCTTGTTAGGAGAGACGGCATCCATCCCACTTTAGAGGGAGCAGCTCTCATTTCTAGAAATCTGGCCAATTTTTTGGGATCCTCCAAACTGTGACTGTCTAGCGTTGGGACCAGGAAGCAGAGCTGTGGTCTTATACACCTCTCTGCAGCTTCTCTCCCCCTGCCATCCCCTTATTACCCCATCCCCGTAGAGACGGTGCCTGCTCCCAGACCACCAATAACTAGCAAAAATCTATTTAAGCATAAAATTCAAAAAGAAAAAATAATATAGCACCTTCAATTGCACCACAGACTAAAACAGTTAAATGTGGTCTATTAAACATTAGGTCTCTTTCTTCTAAGTCCCTGTTGGTAAATGATATAATAATTGATCAACGTATTGATTTATTCTGCCTTACAGAAACCTGGTTACAGCAGGATGAATATGTTAGTTTAAATGAGTCAACACCCCCGAGTCACACTAACTGTCAGAATGCTCGTAGCACGGGCCGAGGAGGAGGATTAGCAGCAATCTTCCATTCCAGCTTATTAATTAATCAAAAACCCAGACAGAGCTTTAATTCATTTGAAAGCTTGTCTCTTAGTCTTGTCCATCCAAATTGGAAGTCCCAAAAACCAGTTTTATTTGTTATTATCTATCGTCCACCTGGTCGTTACTGTGAGTTTCTCTGTGAATTTTCAGACCTTTTGTCTGACTTAGTGCTTAGCTCAGATAAGATAATTATAGTGGGCGATTTTAACATCCACACAGATGCTGAGAATGACAGCCTCAACACTGCATTTAATCTATTATTAGACTCTATCGGCTTTGCTCAAAAAGTAAATGAGTCCACCCACCACTTTAATCATATCTTAGATCTTGTTCTGACTTATGGTATGGAAATAGAAGACTTAACAGTATTCCCTGAAAACTCCCTTTTGTCTGATCATTTTTTAATAACATTTACATTTACTCTGATGGACTACCCAGCAGTGGGGAATAAGTTTCATTACACTAGAAGTATTTCAGAAAGCGCTGTAACTAGGTTTAAGGATATGATTCCTTCTTTATGTTCTCTAATGTCATATACCAACACAGAGCAGAGTAGCTACCTAAACTCTGTAAGGGAGTTAGAGTATCTCGTCAATAGTTTTACATCCTCATTGAAGACAACTTTGGATGCTGTAGCTCCTCTGAAAAAGAGAGCTTTAAATCAGAAGTGTCTGACTCCGTGGTATAACTCACAAACTCGTAGCTTAAAGCTGATAACCCGTAAGTTGGAGAGGAAATGGCGTCTCACTAATTTAGAAGATCTTCACTTAGCCTGGAAAAAGAGTTTGTTGCTCTATAAGAAAGCCCTTCGTGAAGCTAGGACATCTTTCTACTCATCACTAATTGAAGAAAATAAGAATAACCCCAGGTTTCTTTTCAGCACTGTAGCCAGGCTGACAAAGAGTCAGAGCTCTATTGAGCTGAGTATTCCATTAACTTTAACTAGTAATGACTTCATGACTTTCTTTGCTAACAAAATTTTGACTATTAGAGAAAAAATTACTCATAACCATCCTAAAGATGTATCGTTATCTTTGGCTGCTTTCAGTGATGCCGGTATTTGGTTAGACTCTTTCTCTCCGATTGTTCTGTCTGAGTTATTTTCATTAGTTACTTCATCCAAACCATCAACATGCTTATTAGACCCCATTCCTGCCAGGCTGCTCAAGGAAGCCCTACCATTATTTAATGCTTCAATCTTAAATATGATCAATCTATCTTTGTTAGTTGGTTATGTACCACAGGCCTTTAAGGTGGCAGTAATTAAACCATTACTTAAAAAGCCATCACTTGACCCAGCTATCTTAGCTAATTATAGGCCAATCTCCAACCTTCCTTTTCTCTCAAAAATTCTTGAGAGGGTAGTTGTAAAACAGCTAACTGATCACCTGCAGAGGAATGGTCTATTTGAAGAGTTTCAGTCAGGTTTTAGAATTCATCATAGTACAGAAACAGCATTAGTGAAGGTTACAAATGATCTTCTTATGGCTTCGGACAGTGGACTTATCTCTGTGCTTGTTCTGTTGGACCTCAGTGCTGCTTTTGATACTGTTGACCATAAAATTTTATTACAGAGATTAGAGCATGCCATAGGTATTAAAGGCATTGCGCTGCGGTGGTTTGAATCATATTTGTCTAATAGATTACAGTTTGTTCATGTAAATGGGGAATCTTCTTCACAGACTAAAGTTAATTATGGAGTTCCACAAGGTTCTGTGCTAGGACCAATTTTATTCACTTTATACATGCTTCCCTTGGGCAGTATTATTAGACGGTATTGCTTAAATTTTCATTGTTACGCAGATGATACCCAGCTTTATCTATCCATGAAGCCAGAGGACACACACCAATTAGCTAAACTGCAGGATTGTCTTACAGACATAAAGACATGGATGACCTCTAATTTCCTGCTTTTAAACTCAGATAAAACTGAAGTTATTGTACTTGGCCCCACAAATCTTAGAAACATGGTGTCTAACCAGATCGTTACTCTGGATGGCATTACCCTGACCTCTAGTAATACTGTGAGAAATCTTGGAGTTATTTTTGATCAGGATATGTCATTCAAAGCGCATATTAAACAAATATGTAGGACTGCCTTTTTGCATTTACGCAATATCTCTAAAATCAGAAAGGTCTTGTCTCAGAGTGATGCTGAAAAACTAATTCATGCATTTATTTCCTCTAGGCTGGACTATTGTAATTCATTATTATCAGGTTGTCCTAAAAGTTCCCTAAAAAGCCTTCAGTTGGTTCAGAATGCTGCAGCTAGAGTACTGACGGGGACTAGCAGGAGAGAGCATATCTCACCCATATTGGCCTCCCTTCATTGGCTTCCTGTTAATGCTAGAATAGAATTTAAAATTCTTCTTCTTACTTATAAGGTTTTGAATAATCAGGTCCCATCTTATCTTAGGGACCTCGTAGTACCATATTACCCCATTAGAGCGCTTCGCTCTCAGACTGCGGGCTTACTTGTAGTTCCTAGGGTTTGTAAGAGTAGAATGGGAGGCAGAGCCTTCAGCTTTCAGGCTCCTCTCCTGTGGAACCAGCTCCCAATTCAGATCAGGGAGACAGACACCCTCTCTACTTTTAAGATTAGGCTTAAAACTTTCCTTTTCGCTAAGGCTTATAGTTAGGGCTGGATCGGGTGACCCTGACCATCCCTTGGTTATGTTGCTTTAGACGTAGACTGTGTTTCATAATTATTGTATGGCCTTGCCTTGCAATGTGGAGCGCCTTGGGGCAACTGTTTGTTGTGATTTGGCGCTATACAAGAAAAAGTTGATTGATTGATTGATTGGTGGGAGCTGATTGATCAGTTATTGATCCTGGACAGGCGGGACACCTCTCAGCGTATCCGTCCCTCTGCAGAGGAATTCCAAGGTCTGATGAGCAGTTTTAGTCTGACATATTGATTTAGAGCCACAAAAGCTTTTATTCTGATCAATGTTGAAGCTGTTTGAGTATTGATTATCTGTTGGCTTCTTTCTGTAAATGTATTTTCTCAAATTCTCTGTCATTTTTTCTAATCTGACCACGAGATTATCATCTCACAGCTTCATGAACTGCTACTCCCACCACAGCCACAAGGTGGTGCTTTAACACTACTTTACTTAAAAACAAGCTTCTTTCGGCTGTTCCCATTAGGGGGCGCCACAGCAGATCAGTCGTTTCCATCTCACCCTGTCCTCTGTGTCTCACCAACCACCTGCATGTCCTCTCTCAATCAATCAATCAATTTTATTTATATAGCGCCAAATCACAACAAACAGTTGCCCCAAGGCGCTTTATATTGTAAGGCAAAAGCCATACAATAATTACGTAAAAACCCCAACGGTCAAGACGACCCCCTGTGAGCAAGCACTTGGCGACAGTGGGAAGGAAAAACTCCCTTTTAACAGGAAGAAACCTCCAGCAGAACCAGGCTCAGGGAGGGGCAGTCTTCTGCTGGGACTGGTTGGGGCTGAGGGAGAGAACCAGGAAAAAGCTCTCTCTCTCAGCACATCCATGAACCTCCTCTTTGGTCTCCCTCTTCTCCTCCTGCCTGGTGGCTCCATCCTCAGCATCCTTCTCCCTATATACCCTGGGTCCCTCCTCTGCACATGTCCAAACCATCTCAATCTCGCCTCTCTGACTTTGTCTCCAAATCGTCCCACCTGAGCTGTCCCTCTGATATGTTCATTCCTAATCTTGTCCATTCTTGTCACTCCCAAAGAGAATCTCAACATCTTCAGCTCTGCCTCCTGTCTTTTTGTTAGTGCCACTGTCTCTAAACCATACAACATAGCTGGTCTCACTACTGTTTTGTAAACTTTCTCCTTCACTCTTGCTGATATTCTTCGGTCACAAATCCCTCCTTCCACCTTTCTCCACCCACTCCACCCTGCCTGCACTCTTTTCTTCACCTCTCTACCACACTCTCCATTACTTTGAACAGTTGACCCCAAATATTTAAACTCATCTGTAACCGCACTGTTCCACTTGGCTCCCTCTCGTCCACACACACATTAAAGGATTAAAGTTCCTCGTCACTAAGACGGAGTTCTGTCAGTTGAGCTGTCAAAAGGCCACACGGAGCATCTGGAAAGTTTTCACTTTTCCACATTTTTTAATGTTACAGTCTTATTCCAAAATTATTGAAATTCATTTTTTCCTCAAATTTTGACACAAATTTGCAAATTAAATATAAGAAACAAATAAAAAACTAAGTATTCACAGTCTTTGCCATGAAGCTCAGACTGAGCTCAGGTGCCTCCTGTTTCCACTGATCGTCCTTGAGATGTTTCTACACCTTAACTGGAGTCCACCTGGGGTCCATTCAGTCCGAGAAGAAAATTTGAGTTGTTGGATTCTCTCATTTTTGTGATTATTTCACTCTTGCTGTGTCTCTGACATCTCTGGTGTTCTTGTGTCCGTTCAGGCAGCACAGGCGGAGGAGCGTGTCCATGAGCGCGCTCGAGCGGAGGAGCTGCGGGCAGCTGGTCTGGAGCAGCGCGTGTCGGAGCTTTCTGAGCTGCTCGGAGCCACAGAGAAGGCTCGGCAGAGGGACCAGCAGACGGCACAGCGCCTCAGAGAGCGCCTCCTGCAGCTCGATGCTGAAAATAAAACTCTTGCCATTGCTGCCTCCAGCAGGACAACCTCTGACCTTAATGTGGACGAGGCGAACCTGGATGTGGGAGCACTGAAGGAGAAGCTGGAGAAGGTGAAGAAGTTGCTGCTGGCAGCTCAGAAAAGTCCTGAGCAGATAATGGACATGGACACACTTGCAGAAACGGCAGGACATGAGGACGGCGAGAAGACGTCTGCGCTGT
The DNA here is from genome assembly GCF_902500255.1 of Thalassophryne amazonica. Taxonomy (NCBI): domain Eukaryota; kingdom Metazoa; phylum Chordata; class Actinopteri; order Batrachoidiformes; family Batrachoididae; genus Thalassophryne; species Thalassophryne amazonica. Next base: position 38,561,782 of record NC_047124.1, on the reverse strand, counting down.
ACTACCAGCAGGAGCTGAAGCAGCTGAGGGAAGAGTTTGAACGCTACAAGTTGAGAGCACAGGTGGTACTGAAAAACAAGAACGCCAAAGATGGCTGCCTGGCCAAAGAGTTGGAGGAGGTGCGCGACCAGCTGGCGGAGCTGAAAGAGAAATACATCAACCTGCGTATCCAGAGCGACGAGGCCGAGGTCACGCACCGCCGCGAGCTGGAGGAGCGGCAGCAGCGCACGGCGGCGCTGCAGCAGAGTCACAGAGCCGAGCTGGAGAAGATCGAGTCAGTGCACAGAGAGAACCTGCTGCGGCTGGAGGCGGAGCTTCATAAACAGCGGGATCGCACCATGGCTCTGCTCATGGAGAAGGACCGAGAGCTGGAGATGCTTCGATCTGCCGTCACGACCTGCAGCCAGAGCGCCGACACAGACAAGATGGCCGACTTCAAAGCTGCAGCAGACACCGTGGAAGCATCCGCCCCGGACGAGAATGATGTCATCACCCAGGCCCTGAGACTGGCCACGCCCAACGAGCCCACACTGCTCCTGTACGCTGAGCAGCTGGCCAGGAAGGAGGTGGAGATCAGCTCGCTCCGCGGCCAGAAGCATTGCTTGGAAGATGACATTCACCAGCTCCAGGCGAAGCTCATTGCTAACGGCGAGCAACACGAAGAGGAGACAACGAGACTCCGAGGCCAGTTGGACAAATTGATGAGAGACCAGCGGCGGGAGGGTGCAAACCTGGAGTACCTTAAGAATGTCCTCTTCAAGTTCCTGACACTGCAGGACAGCAGTGGACGGCAGCAGACGCTGAACGCCATCCTGACCATCCTGCACTTCAGCCCACAGGAGAAGCAGGCGGTGCTGCGGCTGCATGGACACAACTGGTGGACAACAGTAAAAAGATAAACGCAGAGACCAAAGGTGGCTTCAGGGTTGAACTTCTCCTCAAATATTCCAGACAGAGCTGTTTGGACACAAACCTGGGTACACTACAGCGATACTACCCCAGACACTGTCCAGGGTCAGAACTGGCCTGTTGGTCTTACATGCCAACCAAAGGATCCCAGCTTGAAAGACCAACAGGCCAGTTTTGCCAAGTCTACTCACGTTGTGTCTTTCTCTTGATGTCTCCTTGCTGACCAGTCTTGCTGCAGTTTGCTTGTCCTTTTTTCCACACCTCTTTGTATCGAGAACTCTGTTTATGGATTCTCCTGGGTTTTGGGCCTTGGTTTTGGTAACCACTTTGACAAACTTTGGACTCACCCCTGTTATTGTGTGTTTCTGGTTCTTTGTTTTAATATCACTGGGAAAAACCTGGGAAAGATAACACTGCTTTGATAAGAACCGGTCTGTTGGTTATACCCAAGGATCCTGGCTGGTTGGCATGCAAGAACAAAGTGGTTATGAAGCCAAGGTCAATCCAGCAGGGATGAGACAGTGGACTCGATAAGCAGGCTGCAGAGTTCAACTTACAAAGAGGTGGGAAAAAAGAGGAAACTCTGCAACAAAACATTAGTCGGCACAGAGACATCACAAGAAAGACACAGTGGGAGTAGACTTGGCAAATGGTGTAAAACCTACTGGCACAGAGGGACATGGGCTTTCAAGGCTGAAACAAGCCAGTAGGCAAACCAGTTAAGGAAAGGTTCATTCAAAATAAAACGACACCGGAAATCATTGCAAAACAGAAGATGAAGAATCATTTATGTGTCCGTTCTGTCTATGAGGTTCAGGTCACAAATTGTCCTCAACGCTGTACGTGTGTAGAGGTAAAAACATCTGCTGTGAGACATGCGCCTGGCAGCTTTTTGAGGGAGCTGCCTCCATCGAGTAATGGACATTGGATGATGAACCACAACTTCCATCATCACAGAGACAAAAACTCTTCAGCAAGAACCAGGAAGGGACAATATGGTGGTCAGGTCTCCATGTGGGTTACGTGACAGAAGGTCACATTGTTCATTGTCCACAGCTTCCTCTTCTGGGAGCATGTCTGCTGTGAGGCTTCAGAGACTGACAGCTGAGAAAGACCGCAAGCCGGTTGGAGTTTGCAAACTCTGGTTGGAGTTTGCATGTTCTCCATGTTTGAGTGGGTTCCCTCCAGGTGCTCCAGCTTCCTCCCGGAGAACAGGCAAACTCCACACAGAAAGGCCCAGGTGGGAATTGAACCTGTGACCTTCTCACTGGGAGGCAACAATGTTGCCCACACACAGGTTCAGTGAACTGTAAACTTTAAACCTGACCTTAGGTGTGTCTGTTAGTCTGTCTGAACGTGGGTCTGCGATGGACTCGCGTCCTGTCCAGGGTGAACCCCTGCCCCTCTCTGCCACCCCTGGGATAGGCTCTGCCCCCGTAACCCTGAATTGGTACAAGTGGGTTTAGAAATTGAAAGAATTTGAAATGAGTGGGTGGCAGTAACGGTGAATACAAGAGACCTGAAAAAGGTCCAGAGCTTGTGCCGAGGTTCAGGAGTCCTGATCAGGATGACACTTGCTGTATGAAATTATTTTTGAACTTGTATTTAATTCAATTTGAATCAAAATTTGTGTTCCTTAAATAGATTATAAAATATCAAAGCAACATCTGGAATCAGTATGAATTTTGTGTTTAAAACAAACAAAATACTTCATTTACCTGCAGTCCCCCTGATTTTACTTTTACTTCTGTCCTTATCAGTTATGCAGTTCATCCGGAAAGTATTCACAGCGCTTCACTTTTTACACATTTTATCATGTTCCAGCCTAATTCCAAAATGGACTAAATACATTTTTGTCATCAAAATTCTCATAGACTATCTTACTGAGAATAATCTCTTTCAGCTGCTGCAGTCTGCTTTTAGAACATATCATTCCACAGAGACGGCTCTCACTAAAGTGCTGCATGATCTTCTGCTTACAATGGATTTGGACACCACTACAGTTCTGGTGGATCATCATATATTTTACTTGGCAGGCTGGAGAATCATTTTGGGATTACTGGGAGTGCCCTTGCATGGTAGATGTCATACCTGACCAGTCGTTCTGTGTTTTGTACAGTATCACTACCAATAACCGTAGTGACATGAAATTTGGGGTTCCACAGGGGTCCGCCTCAGGCCCCCTGGTTTTCTCCCTTTATATAGCACATATTGCGGCGTTTTGGGATTACCTTTCACTGCTATGCTGATGATACTCAGTTATACATGCCAATAACTGCTGGTAATCTCATTTACATAAAATCCTTAGAAGATTGCCTTGCATCAGTGAGAAGCTGGATGTTTAGAAATTTCCACCTTTTAAACTCTGATAAGACTGAAATGATGGTTCTTGGTCCAGTGAGACATCGGCATCAATTTGACCAGTTAACACTCAGCCTCGGATCGTGTCTCATACATCACACTGACAAAGTGAGGAACCTTGGGGTAATTTTTGATCCTTCGTTGTTCTTTGGTCTCCACATTAGAAATATTACTAGGACTGCTTTCTTCCACCTGCGAAATATAGTGAAGATTCGTCCCATCCTGTCTATGGCTGATGCTGAGACCCTGATCCATGCGTTTATCTGTTCTAGACTGGACTACTGCAATGTTCTATTTTCTGGTTTACCGCAGTCTAGCATTAGGGGTCTCCAGTTGGTTCAAAATGCTGCAGCCAGACTTTTGACACGAAGCAGAAAGTTTGACCACATTACACCCATTTTGGCATCTCTTCACTGGCTTCCTGTCGCAGTGAGATCAGATTTTAAGGTTCTGCTACTAACCTATAAAATTGGCACCTCCCTACCTAGTTGACATAATTAAACCTTATGTACCTATTTATTTTTGTATATAAAAAAAAAATTGAAATTGAATTGAATTGTACCGGCCCGGGCTTTGCGTTCTCAGTGTGCAGGACTACTTTGTGTCCCTAAGGTGAATAAGAAGTCTGCGGGTCACAGAGCTTTCTCTTATCGTGCCCCTGTTCTGTGGAATGATCTCCCTGCGTCAATAAAACAGTCAGATTCTATTCATATGGCAGCATACTGGTATAGTTTTGTTTTACACTTTTTACTCTTTTAAATTCATTTTATTAGTAATTGGAGCGTGTCGCGGCCTCAACTTTACCTAAATTCTGGGTCTTTTAGTGAAGTTTAGGGCTAGTGGCCGGCAATCACCTTAGTATTTCTTGTTTTTCTTGTTGTTTAATGCTGACAAATTATACAGTATTTCTTGTCTTTCTGATGCCTGATTCAGTTGTTTTCTCTCTGTTTGAGGTGCAGCTCCATCCAGAGATGGGTGTGGTGTCTTCTTCTGCAGGCCTCCCGTCCTGTGAACTGGAATGAACTCCCATATTTGCATATTTGTTCTGCGAATTATTTCTGTAATTTATGTCTGTATCATGGCCCAAGCAGAGGGTCACCCCTTTGAGTCTGGTCTGCTTGAGGTTTCTTCCTCAGAGGGAGTTTTTTTTCCTTACCACTGCTGCTCTGGGGGTTAATAAGGTTAGACTGTACTTGTATGAAGCGCCTTGAGGCAACTCTGTTGTGATTTTGAATTGAATTAAATAAAAAAAAACTATACTCACAACACCCCATAATTACAATGTGTAAAAGTGTGTGTGTACATAAAGTGTGAATAAAAATGTGAGTTTATATATTATTGTACAGCAAGAAGAGTCCTTAGGAGAGGACATGTCCCCTCGGCCCCCACAAGTCATAAAGAAAAGTGTCAGGGATCAACCAAAGAACACACTTATGATAAATATGAACCATACTAGTGTGTTGTCCGTGGGGATCCATGGACTCTAGATTGGGTCATGTTTATAAAATAGGTATCTGACATTTTTCAAGGGTGGCAATAAATTAAGCCAAGATTTTATGAGTTAGAATGATGTGTGAGTCCAGAATGTTTCCAGAAACTTAGACATCAACAATTTTTAGAAGAACAACTCAGCCCTTTTATTTGCTGTTAATTATGTAAGTTTTAATGTTAATTTACTATCTTGATGTATTTATAAATTGTTTAGGTTCTTGTCATATACACACTATTATTTATTCTATTTTTACTTCTATTTTGCCATTTTTAAATGGACCACAATGGAAATAAGTGTTTTCACTTTGTGTCATCCCTATATTTTTAACGTATTTACAGTTATATTAGTTACTTACATTGAACTTACTAAATAAAATTAAGCACTTACACTTAATATGAAGATGACTTACTGCCCCCTGTTGCAACAGCGTGCAAGTTCAGATCCATTGCAGCATTCATCCTTGACCCAAAATACACAAACATACCAAATGGCAAATGTCAGCTCTCCCTGGTTTGTCCGTGATCAAAGCCACACACACACACACACACACACACACACACACACACACACCCCCCCCCCACTTGGCTATTATCATATAGATCAGTCCACTGTTACTGGCCTACCGGTTCTTGAATTGGTCCACCGGTTCTTGGTTTGCTGGTTCTTGAATTGGCCCACCGGTTCTTGAATTGGTCCACTGGTTCTTGGTTTGCTGGCTCTTGAATTGGTCCACTGGTTCTTGGTTATTTCCTCTAGGCTGGACTATTGTAATTCATTATTATCAGGTTGTCCTAAAAGTTCCCTAAAAAGCCTTCAGTTAATTCAAAATGCTGCAGCTAGAGTACTGACGGGGACTAGAAGGAGAGAGCATATCTCACCCATATTGGCCTCTCTTCATTGGCTTCCTGTTAATTCTAGAATAGAATTTAAAATTCTTCTTCTTACTTATAAGGTTTTGAATAATCAGGTCCCATCTTATCTTAGGGACCTCGTAGTACCATATCACCCCAATAGAGCGCTTCGCTCTCAGACTGCAGGCTTACTTGTAGTTCCTAGGGTTTGTAAGAGTAGAATGGGAGGCAGAGCCTTCAGCTTTCAGGCTCCTCTCCTGTGGAACCAGCTCCCAATTCAGATCAGGGAGACAGACACCCTCTCTACTTTTAAGATTAGGCTTAAAACTTTCCTTTTTGCTAAAGCTTATAGTTAGGGCTGGATCAGGTGACCCTGAACCATCCCTTAGTTATGCTGCTATAGACGTAGACTGCTGGGGGGTTCCCATGATGCACTGAGTGTTTCTTTCTCTTTTTGCTCTGTATGCACCACTCTGCATTTAATCATTAGTGATTGATCTCTGCTCCCCTCCACAGCATGTCTTTTTCCTGGTTCTCTCCCTCAGCCCCAACCAGTCCCAGCAGAAGACTGCCCCTCCCTGAGCCTGGTTCTGCTGGAGGTTTCTTCCTGTTAAAAGGGAGTTTTTCCTTCCCACTGTCGCCAAGTGCTTGCTCACAGGGGGTCGTTTTGACCGTTGGGGTTTTACATAATTATTGTATGGCCTTGCTTTACAATATAAAGCGCCTTGGGGCAACTGTTTGTTGTGATTTGGCGCTATATAAAAAAAATGATTGATTGAATTGGTCCACCAGTTCTTAAATTGGTCCACTGGTTCTTGGTTTGCTGGTTCTTGAATTGGTCCACTGGTTCTTGAATTGGTCCACCGGTTCTTGAGATATCGGCTAACAGGTGAAAGCAGACAGATGGTTATGTCCCCTCAGGAGACGTCCCTCAGTGCTGATTTCTGCCTGCAGCAGCTCGGGGACATGTGCTGTTCTTCAGTCTGTCTTTTTATTGTCCTGTAGCGCCTCACTGAGGGTAAGAAGTGGAACAGCAGATGTGCTGGGTGGGACGTGTCCTCCCTCTGTTGTGTCTTCTTGGACAGTGGTGTTGGGTTTTCCAGGTGAGGTCATCAGTCAGGTGCAGCCCCAGAAACCTGACATCAGAGACCCGTCCCCACGGTCCCCGTCATGTGGACGGGCTGAGGGTCGGACCTGTTCCTCCATTATCCCGTAGGTGGTGTTGAGGATCTGGTTGTTATTTCTGCACCATCATGATGTTGAAAGTTTAATTATAACCAGCAAAGTTCAGACGTCCCTAAGTTTTCTGTGTTAGAGCGCCCCCTATGGGATGGTAGTCTGCACTGACCCTGGCTGGGAGACTGAAGACGTTTTGCTCTCTGATGTTCAGGACAAAATCAGACAGACAGGAAGCACTGATGAAAAGTTTAAGGTTTTCTGGCTTTTATTTTGAAAGCGGTGTTTGTTACAAAGCGTCAGCTGACTGAACGTGAGACAAAAAATAAATAGAAGGTCCAGACATCGTTTACAGTTTGTTGTTATGGCAACAGTGTGACTTCATCCACAGGAAACCTGATGGTCAGCCAAGGGTTCTGTTACCGTGACAACAGCCTGCTCAGCGAGCGTTCATTATGGTCTGCAGGTCGTTGGGCAGCGAACTCATGATGGTTTCAATAAAACCGTCCAGTTTGTCCAGAACGCCGTCCTTCACCGTCAGCTGCTGCCGCCGAGCTTTCACCTGACAAACAAACAAAGACGCAGAAAACGGACTTCTGTCAGTGGACGACGTCTCTCAGTCAGCTTCTACGAAAGTCGACGACGTCACAGCAGCTCGCGTGAAAATGGACAAAAAGACGAAAATAAAGTGTGAAGACGCTGAGCAGCAATGTGTCTCTGTCTGTGTCTCTTCTGGGCCGTGCTGCAGTCTGTCTGTGTGTCACTCTCTGTCTGTCTGTGTGTCTCTGTCACTGTCTCTGTGTCTCTTCTGGGCCGTGCTGCAGTCTGTCTGTGTGTCTGTGTCTGTCTGTATCTCTGTGTCTCTGTCTCTTCTGGGCCGTGCTGCAGTCTGTCTCTGTGTCTGTCTGTGTGTCTCTGTCTCTTCTGGGCCATGCTGCAGTCTGTCTGTGTGTCTGTGTCTCTGTGTGTCTCTGTCTCTTTCTGTGTCTCTGTCTCTGTGTGTCTGTGTCTCTTTCTGTGTCTCTATGTCTGTCTGTGTCTCTTCTGGGCCGTGCTGCAGTCTGTCTGTGTGTCACTCTCTGTCTGTGTGTCTCTGTCTCTTTCTGTGTCTGTCTGTGTCTCTGTGTCTGTCTGTGTCTCTTCTGGGCCGTGCTGCAGTCTGTCTGTGTGTCACTCTCTGTGTCTGTCTGTGTCTCTGTGTGTCTCTGTCTCTTTCTGTGTCTGTCTGTGTGTCTGTGTCTCTTTCTGTGTCTCTGTGTCTCTTCTGGGCTGTGCTGCAGTCTGTCTGTGTGTTGAGGTTTCAGTTTGTGATGTCCAACAGCAACATAAAGATGAAGCACTTCAATGTGGGACACCAGATGGAGATTAATGGTCCTCAGCAGCTGAGATCATTCAGGGCTGGTTCTGGACTCTCTGATGACGACAGCATTAATAACAGATAAATGTGTTCAAATCAAATGAAATAAAATGTCAAACGTCCTAAAAACAACCAGGGGACAAGATCAGATTGTAAACAACAACAAAAACCCTTTAATATCTTAAGAAAATTAGTTTGGTTTTTTTTTTCAAATATGTTGATATAGAAACCAGATCCACCTCACCAGCTTGTCTTTGAGTTTGAGGACCAGGTCCACGATTTCCACCTCAGACTTGTCTTTGATCCAGTCCAACAGGTCCTGTCAGATCAGACTTCAGGTCAGGTGACATCACTGAGACAACTTTCAAACAGGAAGTGGTTTACAGGCATTTGTTCAACGAGTCATAATTTGTATTTGGTGGAAAAACCAACCGGGGGGGGGGGGCAGCTGTTACCTAACAACTGATTTACAGAGCAGCTCAGGGGTAAGTTAATGACGTACAGTGGGTCAGTTAATGAGGTGCAGGGGATAAGTTAATGACGTACAGTGGATAAGTTAATGAGGTGCAGGAGATAAGTTAACGGGGTACAAAGGGTAAGTTAACGACGTACAGTGGATAAGTTAACGAGGTGCAGGGGGTAAGTTAACGAGATAGAGCGGGTAAGTTAATGACGTACAGTGGGTAAGTTAACGAGGTGCAGGGGGTAAGTTAATGAAGTACAAAGGGTAAGTTAATGACGTACAGTGGGTAAGTTAACGAGGTGCAGGGGATAAGTTAACGGGGTACAAAGGGTAAGTTGACGTACAGTGGGTAAGTTAATGAGGTGCAGGGGATAAGTTAACGGGGTACAAAGGGTAAGTTAATGACGTACAGTGGATAAGTTAATGAGGTGCAGGGGATAAGTTAACGGGGTACAAAGGGTAAGTTAACGATGTACAGTGGGTAAGTTAATGAAGTACAGCGGGTCAGTTAATGGGGTACAAAGGGTAAGTTAATGAGGTACAGCGGGTAAGTTAACGGGGTACAAAGGGTAAGTTATTGAGGTACAGCAGATAAGTTAATGGGGTACAGCAGTTCAGTTAATGGGGTACAAAGGGTAAGTTAATGAGGTACAGCAGATAAGTTCTGCTTGCCTCTACTGGTGGTTGGCTCTCACTGCGGTATTGTATCACTTCCTGTTCCGGAGCACAGCGGTGTTTTTCTGTATCTGTTAGCTGTTTAATCTGCGCAGTTAGATTGATCTAGTTATCTAGATTACGATTTGTTTCCCAGTGTAATCTTTACGTGCCTTAACTAAAGCACTCCTTCTGCTGAATCACCTCTAAATTATTTACACATTATTCACTTTGCGTGTTTTTAGGAATCCGCTAGGTTAGCGTAGCTACTAGCTCTTAGCCGATTTAGCATGGCGGCTTCTCCTGTCTCTCCCGCACTTTTCTGCTCTGGGTGTGAAATGTTTAGTTATTCCTCGGCCTCCTTTAGCAGTAACGGTACTTGTAATAAGTGTAGCTTATTCGTAGCTTTGGAGGCCAGGCTGGGCGAATTGGAGACTCGGCTCCGCACCGTGGAAAATTCTACAGCTAGCCAGGCCCCTGTAGTCGGTGCGGACCAAGGTAGCTTAGCCGCCGTTAGTTCCCCCTTGGCAGATCCCGAGCAGCCGGGAAAGCAGGCTGACTGGGTGACTGTGAGGAGGAATTGATTGATAAGTTAATTGGGTACAGCAGTTAACGGGGTACAAAGGGTAAGTTAATGAGGTACAGCAGATAAGTTAATGGGGTACAAAGGGTAAGTTAATGAGGTACAGCGGGTAAGTATGGTATCAGGGGATGACTGTATAGCTAGCTATTTACACAATAGGTATAAGTGTGTCCATATTGGTGGGATAAATTCTGAATTTTTAAAGATTACATGTGGGGCGCCCCAGGGTTCAGTCCTTGGTCCATTGCTGTTTCTTTTATATATTAATAATACATGTTGGTTTCCAAGTATGAGTTGTATTTTATTTGCTGATACAACTGTGTTTTGTAGTGGGGATCACTTGGGACAGCTTTTGGACATGATAGAGAAGGAATGACAGATATGTAAGCAATGGTTTGATTCAAATAAATTATCACTTCATCTTGGTAAAACAAAGTGTATTATATTTGGAAATAAGTTCAGGAATTTAAGTAGAAATTTAATATTACATGATGCTGAATTTGAAATTGTATTTGGATGTCACGCTGAAGTCGACAATGGCGCAGGTATGGGCTGCGAGGACAGAAGCCGAGCCACACGGTCTTGAACAGGTGGCACATCTATAAGGAGCCTCAGCAAACTAAGGCGAGCCTGGTAGATGTCGTACAGTGGCTCAGACAAAAGCACTCCAGAGGGTCATCAACACAGCCCAGAGGGTCATCGGCTGCCTTCTCCTCACTCTGGAAGAACTGCACCATTCCCGCTGCCTCAAAAAAGCCAAGAACATTATCAAGGATATCTCACACCCTGGTCACTCCCTGTTTGATCTGTTACCATCAGGCAGCTGGTAACAAATCAATTAAAACAAGGACAAACAGATTCAGATACAGATTTTACCCCACAGCAATAACCACACTCAGTAAAGCCAAAATGTAATTACTGTGGCTAGTCCGACTAGGGGATTGTGCAATGAATGTTGTATGTTTGGTTGAGTGTTCGCTGGTTGGTATTATAATTATATATATATATATATATATATAAATAAAATAATTATGCTTTTATAGTTTTCATTTTAGAGTCTTGTAGTTTTATATGACCTGAATGTTGTTGCACTGACTGGTCGAGCATTTTTAATTTCATTGTACATCTTACAATGACAATATTCTATTCTAAAGGTGGAGATTCCCCTCTGGATGGTGGCTTTCCAGAGTTGGCGGTTTTTAGAGACATTATGAGGACTGCTTTCTTCCACTTGTGAAATACGAGGTCTATTATAAAAGAAACTGACCTTTTTATTTTTTCAAAAACTATATGAATTTGAATCACGTGTGATTGTGTCAGACAAGCTTGAACCCTCGTGTGCATGCGTGAGTTTTTTTCACGCCTGTCGGTTGCGTCATTCGCCTGTGGGCAGGCTTTGAGTGAGCACTGGTCCACCCCCTCGTCGGAATTCCTTTGTCTGACTTCTTCCTGAGAGACTGGCGCTTTGCTTCATCAAAATTTTTTCTGAAACTGTAAGGCACATCCAAGTGGACACCATTCGAGAAATTCAGATGGTTTTCGGTGAAAATTTTAACGGCTGATGAGAGATTATGGAGTGTTACTGTCGCTTTAAGGACTGCCCACGGAGCCGGACGGTGTGCCGCACCCCGAGCCGCCGTCGTCAGCCTGTTTCGAGCTGAAAACTTCCAAATTTAAGGCTCTGTTGATGCAGGACGTCGTGAGAGAACAGAGAAGTTTCAGAAGAGTTCGGGATCAGCAGTTTATCTGAACATTCCACTGTTAAAGGAGATTTTGTAATGAAAGACGTGCGGACGGATTTGCGCGTCGGCACCCAGCCACTCATCGCGCGGCGCCACAGCAAAACACCTCCGTTGGAAGCATTATAGGACAAGTTGGAACATGCCCAGCTGTTAAACAATTTCTCGGATACTCACTCGACTGAAAGCCATCGAAAACCGCCTGAATCTTACTAATGGTTATCAACACGGAGGTGTTTTGCTGTGGCGCAGCGCCATGAGCGGCTGGGTGCCGACGCGCGAATCCGTCTGCACGTCTTTCATTACAAAATCTCCTTTAACAGTGGAATGTCCGGATAAACTGCTGATCCCGACCTCTTCTGAAACTTCTCTGTTCTCTCACGACATCCTGGGTCAACAGAGGCTTAAATTTGGAAGTTTTCAGCTTGAAACAGGATGACGACGTCGGCTTGGGGCGAGGTGCGCCGTCTGGCTCCATGGGCAGTCCTTAAAGCGACAGTAACACTCCATAATCTCTCATCAGCCATTAAAATTTTCACCGAAAACCGTCTGAATTTCTCGAATGGTATCCACTTGGATGTGCCTTACAGTTTCTGAAAAAATTTTGATCAAGCAAAGCGCCAGTCTCTCAGGAAGAAGTCAGACAAAGGAATTCTGACGAGGGGGGTGGACCAGTGCTTACTCAAAGCCTGCCCACAGGCGAATGATGCAACCGACAAGCGTGAAAAAACTCACGCATGCGCACGAGGGTTCAAGCTTGTCTGATATAATCGCACGTGATTCAAATCCATATAGTTTTTAAAAAAAATAAAAAGATCGGTTTCTTTTCTAATAGACCTCGTATAGTGAAGATTCGTCCCATCCTGTCTATGGCTGATGCTGAGACTTTGATTCATGCATTTATCTCTTCTAGATTGGACGACTGCAATGTTCTATTTTCTGGTTTACTACAGTCCAGCATTAGGGCTCTCCAATTGGTTCAAAATGCTGCTGCCAGACGTTTGACATGAAGCAGAAAGTTTGACCACATTACACCCATTTTGACGTCTCTTCACTGGCTTCCTGTCCCAGTGAGATCAGATTTTAAGGTTCTGTTACTAACCTATAAAATTATTCACAAACTGGCACCTCCCTATAATAATAATAATGATAATAAAGATGACTTGGATTTCTATAGCACCTTTCATGATACCCAATGTCGCTTCACAATAGTGGGAGGAGGGAGGTAGAGGTGGGGAGTTTAGGGAGGATAGATAAGAGAGAAGAGGTGTGGTTTGAGGAGCTTTTGGAACTGTGTCAGACAAGTGGCAGAACAGATGAGAGGGGGCAGGCTGTTCCAGAGGGTAGGGGCAGTTACACAGAAAGCCCTATCGCCAAAGGTTTTGAGTTTGGTGTGGGGAGTGGAGAAGAAGTCCTTGCTGGTGAAGCGCAGGGACCGTGAATGGGAGTAGGGGTGGAAGAGCTCTGTGATGTACTTGAGTGTCAGTGAGTGGAGTGATTTGTAGGTGAGGAGAAGGATTTTGCAGCTGATGCATTCTTTAACTGGGAGCCAGTAGAGTTTCTTGAGATGGGGGTGATGTGCTGGCAGTGTTTGGTATGAGGTAGCACCCTGGCAGCTGAGTTCTGGACATACTGCAATCTGTCTAGGGCCTTGTTGGGCAGCCCAGACAGGATGCCACTGCAGTAGTCCAGACGAGAGGTGATGAAGGCATGGATGAGTGGTTCAGTGACTGAGTCAGAGTGATGGCTGGAGTCTTGAAATATTACGCAGGTGGAAGAAGGCAGATTTGGTGATGCTCTTGATATGGGAACTGAACGAGAGTGTTGAATCCACAATGACACCCAGGTTCTGCATTTCAGATGTTGGGGAGGTGGTGCAGCTGTCAATGACCAGGGTGAGGTCTCCAGCCTTCTTGAGCAGGTGTGCTGGGGCCACCACCAGGAGCTCTGTCTTGTTGGTGTTAAGTTTCAGTCGGTTGTGTCATCCAAGTTTTGATATCCTGCAGACAGTTGTTGAGTTGTATTGGTGGGAGTTGCAAGGAAGGCTTGGTGCTGATGCAGTTGGGTGTTGTCAGCATAACAGTGAAAACTGAGTCCATGGTTGCAGATGATCTGACCAAGGGGGAGCAAGTAGATGGTAAGGAGGAGGGGGCCAAGGACAGATCCCTGGGGGATGCCATGATTAACTGTTGCTTTGGTGGAGTTGGAGCCTTGCAAAGTGATGTATTGTTTTCGTTAGAGAGGTAGGACTGGAACCAGGAGAGTGCAGTGTCAGTAAGGCCGATGAGCTCGGAGAGATGGGTGAGGAGGATGGAATGGGAAATGGTATAGAAGGCAGCAGAGAGGCCTTGGAGTACGAGGATGGAGACAAGGCCATTATCTGCAGCAATCAGGAAGTCGTTTGTGATTTTGATGAGAGCGGTTTCAGTGCTATGATGGGGTCTGATGCCAGATTGGAGAGGTTCAAAGAGCTCAAGGTGGGACATGTGGTGTTGTAGGTGGGCAGCCACTGCTCTTTCCAAGATCTTACTCAGGAATGGAAGGTTGGAGATCAGGCGGTAGTTGTTGGGGTCAGCTGGGTCCAGGCTTGTCTTTTTGAGTGTTGGAATCATGGCCGCCAACTTAAAGCTGGAGGGTACCACACCAGAGCTAAGTGAGGCCTTGATGATAGCAACCACCGTGGGCCAGGTGGTGGGAAGACAGGCCTTCACTAGGGTGGAGGTGGTGGAGAGGCAGCACTGTGGTGGGCAGGCAGAAATATGGTACATATTCTGCCAAGGTAGTGTGGCTGGCGGGGAGTGTGTAGGAACCTGGAGCAGAGCCACTCTATCAGAGGGTTGCGGGGCATCGGGAGGGTCAAGTAGGCGGGTGATGGTAGAGAAAAGCATTTTGGGATGCTTTTGTTGGCTGTTGATAGGTGTGGAGTAATAGAGTGCTTTTGCCTGGGTGAGAGCCTCTTTATAGCACTTGACATGGTCTCTGTAGGCTTCAAGATGGACAGTGAGGCCAGGTCTTTTGTGAAGCCTCTTGAGCCGGCACCCCATGGACTTGAGCCTCTGCAAGTCTGAGGTAAACTAGAGAGCGGGGAGGGTGTAGGAGACCGATTTGGTGATAAGTGGTGCAACAGAGTCCAGGCTGAGTGTGAGGACACTGTTGTAGTGCTCTACCAGGCCGTTGACAGTGCGGCTGGAGGGGTGGATAGAGAGGCTGGTTGCTAGGGTGTTAGCCAGTGTAGGTATGCACATACGTTTTGTATTCCTGTGTGTGATGGACCTTTTAGTCGGCTGCTTAGGGAGGGGAACAGGGACGGAGAACGGGATGGCTTGCTGTTGGGAGACAGCCAGGTCCGTGCAGCAGAGATGGGAGGGGCTTGTGCCAGCACAGCACACCAGGTCTAAAGTGTGCCCCTTGGCATGTGTCAGGCCCTGTACCTAGCTGAGCGACTTAAACCCTATGTACCGGCCCAGGCTCTGCGTTCTCAGGGTGCAGGACCACTTTGTGTCCTTAGGGTGAATAAGAAGTCTGCGGGTCAGTGAGCTTTCTCTTATCGTGCCCCTGTTCTGTGGAATGATCTCCCTGCATCAATAAAACAGTCAGATTCTCTGGAGACTTTCAAGTCCAGACTTAAGACACTTATTTTCCCTTTCGTATGGCTAGCATACTGGTATAGTATGTTACTATGCTTTTTAATCTTTTAAATGTTTTATAATCTTTTAATGATTTTTAATCTTTTAATTTATTTTATTAGGAAGCGGCTGTGTGCCGCGGCCTCAACTTTATCTAGATTCTGGGTTTTTTTGGTGAAGCGAGGGGCTGGTGGCTGACGATCACTGTGGTAGTTCTTTTGTTTTTCTTATTGCTTAATGATGACAAATTATACTGTATTTTGTATTGCATATTGTAATTGTACTGTATTTGTTGTCTTTCTGATGCCTGATTTTTTTTGTTTGTGTGGCCTTCAGGTGACTGTTATGATTTTTTTTACTTATGGTAAACGGGGTGGGTGTGTATAAGCTTTTGCTTCTGCTTACACCCTTTCAGCCACACAGGTTGAGTGTGAAATAGTTTTTTTGATCAGGGTTTTTGTGTTAAATCTGTGTGCGCCGAATAAATTCATTCATTCATAAGTTAACAAGGTACAGCGGGTAAGTTACCAAGTGCAACAGGTAAGTTAATGAGGAGCAGCGGGTACATTAATGAGATACAGGGTGTAAGCTAATGTGGTGCAGCAGGTAAATTAATGGGGTGCAGAGGGTAAGTACATAGTAAATGGACTGCACTTATATCGCACTTTTTCCATCTGCATCAGACACGCAAAGCGCTTTACAATCATGCCTCATATTCACCCCAATGTCAGGGTGCTGCTGCCATACAAGGTGCCCACTACACACCAGGAGCAACTTGCAGATTAAGGACCTTGCCCAAGGGCCCTTAGTAACTTTCCGGTCAGCCTGGGGTTTGAACTGAGGATCCTCTGGTCTCAAGCCCAACACTTAACCACAAGTGTAGTGGTGTCCAAAGTATTCCAGAAAGGGCCGAGAGGGTGCAGGTTTTCTTTGCAGCCACTGACTCCAGCAGGTGGGACGAGTTCATCAGTGAAATCATCCCAACTCCCTGCAATCCAAGAAACGGTCGCCCGCTAGCTCCAATTTTGCTACATGTGTTGTAGAGCTGGAGCACACAGTTGGTTCCGCTGAACCCAAAGTGCAGTTAAAAAGGGAACACATGGTGGGAAGTGTTCCTGCAGCATGCCAGAGAGCAGTTTAAGTACAGGGTCACTCCTGGATCATCGTAGACCACAATCCTCCAGGCTTCACTCAGAGCTGCTCTCTTACTAATGTTGGAGTTTAGTTGAAGAAGTAAGTCCTGTACAGGCCCTGAGGCCCGCCAGTGCTTGTCTCTGTATTTTGTCATGTGAAGCAGATGAGACTCTCGCTGCACAGGACGCCAGTCCCACTTCCCCAGCCTAGGCCGGTACCCGTTTACAGCTAGGTGGACTGAGACGATGCAGATTAAGTGTTTTGCCCAAGAACACAGACAGGAGGTGTGAGCAGGATTCCAACCCAGGTCTACATTTTGGCAGAGCACGTCCTGACCTACTGAGGTGTCTGCTCATAACTTTAGAAGCAGGAAATAAATCAACATGACCCTTTTGAATTTCTCCAAGTTGGTGGGTGTCGTATTGCAATTTATCACCAGAATAGTAGGGGGCGCAACGTGAAGAACATGGCAGGGACTTTGTTTCTGCCTGCTGCTGGTTGTTTTTTTTTTTTTTTTGTTGTTTTTTGTTTTCTTTTTCTGGATTAATTTGTCCCTCAACGAGCTCCACTTCTTTATGCAATCATCAACCTCCAAACCAAGGGTACAGTACGTGCAATTTCCCTCCATGAATATGAATTAATTTGAGTGTCTTTGTAGTTTTTGGACTCTGTGTTGTAAATTTGGTCATATTTGTGGACTTTTCTGCCAAACGTTTCTCTGTTTGATACATGATTGAAATATAATCGCTGGCTGCACTGCAAAAACTACTAAACTATGATGGGGGAGGAGTGAAACCGGATAAGTGACCAATCAGAGCCCTTGCGGTCTCCGTCATTTTGATGTGCAGTTTCAGGTTTTGGGAGGTGCACGTCAGACTGTGGAGAGGGTACTCAGAGATGCAGAGGGTTCTGTGTTCTACTGAGCTGCGGAGACGGAGAAGCATAAATCAGGCTTAACGCATCACCTCAGAACTGATAAACTGACTTACAGCTTCACAGATGGCCTCCAGGTGAAGACAGTCCAGTTTCTGAGTCATCTCTCTGTGCCGCTGACGATACCAGCCGTCAAAGTTTGGAGACCTGAAGAACTTCCTGAGAAACGAGCAGAAATAAAGAATTAACAAAAGTTTTCCCTCAAACACAAATGAACGTGGCAAACACTGAACCTGCTGAGAGCACGTCTGACAAATACGCCTGAACTGGATCTTGGATCACTGACTCCTTAATATCAGCGTTTACGGACATCAGCAGCCAAGTATTCTGTTTGCAGATGTACCAAAGAATCAAAGCGTCCATGTTCCTGCTCAAAATAAAGTGGTGTCTTATGGTCTGGAGTTTTCAAGATCAATTAGTTAGGCCACTTTTAAATATGTACCGGCGTTCGGCAGAAACGCGCACAACCACGTTATATTCAGCAAACATTTCCTTAATATTAAAGAAAGGGAAGCCAGAGGACCAGTGTAGCTCTTATCACCCAGCTAGTCTGACAAACGTAGATGGCAAGATTTTTTCAAAAATATTATCAAGAAGGTTAGAAAATTATTTAGCAGCACTCATTAGACCAGATCAAAGTCAAAGTCAAAGTGAACTTTATTGTCAGCAACAGGACATTACACAGAAGACTGAAATTACGTTTCCCCAGACTCCAAATGTGCAGTAACAGAGACTAAATTATACATACAACTAAATATAGACTGGACATGAGACATCACTGGGACATAAACTGCAAATAATATCAGTAACAGAACAACAATCAGCACGACATATAGACAAAGACAACAGTGAGCAGACATTTCCAGGGCTGTCATAGTGTTTCAGAATGTCGTCAGTTGAGGTTTGTTACTGGAGTACAACAATATAGTAGGTGCAATGTGGCAAACGTGCAGAGTAGCAGCATGGAGGTGAATAAGTTTGTAAAGTTTTTGTTTTTTGTGCAAAGGGATGTGCATAAAAGTAGTTTGGTGTGTGTGTGTTGGGGGTGTTATTTTCTTGCCTTTGGGAGTGAGTTTAGCAGTCTGATGGCCTGTGGGGAAGAAGCTGTTGCTGAGTCTGGTGGTCCTGCAGCGCATACTGCTGTCGTGCTTGCCAGATGGTAGGAGGGTCAACAGTTTGTTTGAGGGGTGGGCGGGGGTCTTTGATGATGTTGATGGCTCTTCTGTGGCAGCGGATGGGTACAGGTCCTGTATGGATGTTTGGGCTGACCTTGTGATCTTCTCCGCTGTTCTCACCACTCTCTGTAGCACTTTCTGGTCAGCAACATGGCAGCTGCCATACCAGACTGAGAGACTGCTGGTGAGGATGCTTTCAATGGTGCCCCTGTAGAAGGTGGTGAGTGCTGAAGGGGGGAGACTGGCACTCCTCATCCTGCGTAGGAAGTGGAGGGCATTGCTGAGCTTTCTTGACAAGGGAGGTGGTGTTGGTTGTCCATGTCAGGTCATCAGTGATGTGCACCCCCAGGAACGTGGTGCTTTTCACTGATTCCACAGCACTGCATTGATGGTGAGAGGTGTGTGAGGCTTGTGATTCTTCCTGAAGTCCACCGTTATTTCCTTTGTTTTGATGACATTGAGGTGCAGGTTGTTGATGTCACACCAGTTGATGAGATGGTTGTACCGCCTCTCTGTAGGCTGAGTCGTCATCGTTGCTGATGAGGCCCACTACTGTTGTGTCATCTGCAAACTTGATGATGTGGTTTTGAGTTGTGTCTGGCACAACAGTCATGGGTCATCAGAGTGAACAGCAGAGGGCTCAACACACATCCCTGGGGGACCCCTGTGTCATGATGAACCCTCACCCATATTGGCCTCTCTTCATTGGCTTCCTGTTAATTCTAGAATAGAATTTAAAATTCTTCTTCTTACTTAGAAGGTTTTGAATAATCAGGTCCCATCTTATCTTAGGGACCTCATAGTACCATATCACCCCAATAGAGCACTTCGCTCTCAGACTGCAGGCTTACTTGTAGTTCCTAGGGTTTGTAAGAGTAGAATGGGAGGCAGAGCCTTCAGCTTTCAGGTTCCTCTCCTGTGGAACCAGCTCCTGCTATAGACGTAGACTGCTGGGGGGTTCCCATGATGCACTGAGTGTTTCTTTCTCTTTTTGCTCTGTATGCACCACTCTGCATTTAATCATTAGTGATTGATCTCTGCTCCCCTCCACAGCATGTCTTTTTCCTGATTCTCTCCATCAGCCCCAACCAGTCCCAGCAGAAGACTGCCCCTCCCTGAGCCTGGTTCTGCTGGAGGTTTCTTCCTGTTAAAAGGGAATTCTTCCTTCCCACTGTCGCCAAGTGCTGCTCACAGGGGGTCGTTTTGACGTTGGGGTTTTTTCCGTAATTATTGTATGGCTTTGCCTTACAATATAAAGCGCCTTGGGGCAACTGTTTGTTGTGATTTGGTGCTATATAAATAAAATTGATTTGATGGCGGTCTGCGAGGAGTTTTTGCCCACTCTTACTGTCTGTGGTCTGTTGGTGAGAAAGTCCAGTAGCCAGGTGCAGAGTGGGGTGCTGATGCCTATAGCACTCAGTCTGTTCACCAGGTGTTGTGGATGACTGTGTTGAAGGCAGAGCTGAAGTCAACGAACAGCATCCGCACGTAGCTGTCTTTGTTCTCTAGATGAGCCAGTCTGAGGTGAAGTGCTGCTGCTATGGCATCATCAGTACAGCGCTTGGGACGGTACGCAAACTGGAATGGGTCAAGAGTGGCGGGTAGGCTGGATGTTATGTGAGCCTTGACCAGCCTTTCAAAGCACTTCATCACAATGGGAGTGAGTGCTATGGGCTGGAGTCATTCAGGGTTCTTGCTGGAGATTTCTTGGGTAGCGGTATGATGGTGGTGGCTTGAAGCATTCTGGTATGATGGCTTGGCTCAGAGAGATGTTGTAGATATCTGTGAGAACATCTGTAAGTGAGTCAGCACAGTCTCGAAGCACACGTCCAGGTATATTATCAGGGCCGGCAGCCTTCCTGGGGTTCACCTTTTCAAGGGTCCTCTGCACATCAGCCAGGTCCAGTTGAAGTGTTGCATTGTCCAAGCAGTGAGGGGCTTTTGTTGGAGTGGTGGTGTTGTTTTCTTCAAAACGACTGAAGAAGACATGAGTTAAGAAAGTCCTCACAGGGTATGGGTGGGCCGATAGTCTGTACTGACTGAATGCCTTGCCATAGGCGTCTGGGGTCTTTTGTGTCAGTGAATGTGATTGGATCTTCTGTCCATAGGCACGCTTGGCTGCTCTCATGCCCCAGGTTCAAGTTGGCCCTCGCTGATCTGAGGGCTTCCTTGTCTCCAGACTTGAAAGCAGTGTTCCGTGCTCTCAGGAGCTCATGCACCTCCCTGGTGAACCGGGCTTGTCATTTGCCCTTGTGGTGATGTGTTTTATGACAGTCACATCTTCCATGCATTTGGATATGTCGCCTGTCACAGACCTCAGTGTATTCCGTTATGTTGACATGCTGGTTGGAAGTGGCGGCCTCTCTGAACAACATTCCATTCTGTGCAGTCAAAACCAGTCTTGTAGTGCTGAGGTGGCCCCTTCTGGCCAAGTTTCGATCTGTTTCACAGAAGGTTTGCACCTCGTTAGCAGTGGTCAGTAGGCTGGAATGAGCCTGATAGAGAGGTGGTCTGAGTTTCCCAGGTGGGGGTGGTGAACAGTTCTGTATGCCTGTATACACCTGGTCAAGAATGTTTTCCTCCCCTTGCTGCAAAATCCACGTTTGTGATAGTGAGGGAGTACTGTTTTCAATTCAGCTTGATTGAAATCACCCGTGATTATGTTAGCAGCATCCGGATTTGAGTCCTGCATTGAGCTCACAGACTGATACAGTGTAGAGAGTGCATCCTTTGTGTTTGCGCTGTGCGGCAAATACACAGCTGTTACAGTGACAACTGAAAACTCTCTCAGTAAGTATATTGGACGGCACTTGACGAGTTAGAAACTCTATGTCCTCAGAACAGTGGCTTGAGATGACTTTAACATTAGTACACCAGTTGTTGTTGATGAAAATGCACACACCACCACCTCGTGATTTACCACTGAGAACTTGACTTCTGTCTGCCCGGAACGATGTTAGACCGTCCACCTGAATGGCGTTGTCTGGGACAGTGTGGCTAAGCCATGTCTCTGTGAGGATGATGGCACTGCAGTCTCTCACCTTCCTTTGTGTTGTTAGATCCAATCTGAGGTAGTCCATTTTGTTTTCCAATGAACGAACATTGGAGAGCAGAATCGAAGGAAGTGCAGATCTGTACGGCTTCGCTTTTAGTCTGGCACTGATACGCGCTCAGCAGCCCCGCTTGCTAGCTCTAGCACAACTCTTGCGGCGTATGCTAGCTCTCTCCCACTGCTTGCATCGCCTCCTGGCGTCGGCTGGTGGCAGGAGGAGAGTCCGCTGCTTTGCAGGCCCCTGAGTTTTGCCAGTGTAGGATTTCTAGCTCGCTGAGTGCATCAGGTTCCAAAGCCCATGTAACTCCGGAAAGATCGTATGAAAAGTTGGAGTTACGGAGTCCGAGTAGTAGGCTTCTGTTGTAGACTCTTTTTGTACAAGACTGAGACGAAACAGATGGCACATTTAACAAAAAATGCACATCGCTATCGGGAACTGAAGTAGCCACTGCCAGTACGGGCGCAAAACCCATCAGACGTCATGCAAAAAGAATGATTTAAATATCCAAAGGACACTGGATTACTTCATCGCATCTAAACAAATGACTATGGCTGCCAGGAGTTAAGGTTTTGTAAGTCTCAGTGGGCAGTCACCAGCCCAGTAGGTGGTGGTAAATGCACCTTAAGCTGGTGCTGTCCACCACTGGATCTGAAAGAAGAAGAAGTGTTATGCCCACTTGACACAAACACATAAACGGACTACAACTGATAAACAATAAAGTTTATCAGTTTGAACATTAAATATCTTGTCTTTGTGGTGTATTCAATTGAATATAGGTTGAAGAGGATTTGAAAATCATTGTATTCTGTTTTTTATTTACATTTTACACAACGTCCCAACTTCACTGGAATATGGGTTGTACCTAGCTGACCTAATTAAACCTTACGTACCGGCCCAGGCTCTGCACTCTGTGTGCAGGACTACTTTGTGTCCCTAAGGTGAATAAAAGTCTGTGGGTCACAGAGCTTTCTCTTATCGTGCCCCTGTTCTGTGGAATGATCTCCCTGCATCAATAAAACAGTCAGATTCTGTGGAAACTTCAAGACCAGACTTAAGATGCACTTATTTTTCCTTTCGTATGGCTAGTATACTGGCATAGTATGTTACTACGCTTTTTACCCTTTTAATTCATTTTATTAGTAATTGGAGCATGCCGCGGCCTCAACTTTACCGAAATTCTGGGTCTTTTAGTGAAGCTTAGGGCTAGTGGCCGGCGATCACCTTAGTATTTCTTCTGTTTTTCTTGTTGTTTAATGCTGACAAATTATACTGTATTTCTTGTCTTTCTGATGCCTGATTCTGTTTTTTTCTCTCTGTTTAAGGTTCAGCTCCATCCAGAGATGGTTGTGGTATTTGTGCTGGAGACCTCCTGTCCTGTGCACCAACAGCATTTCCTGTATATTTTTTCTGTGAATTGTTCTGTAATTATGTTGTATCATGGCCCAAGCAGAGGGTCACCCCTTTGAGTCTGGTCTGCTTGAGGTTTCTTCCTCAGAGGGAGTTTTTTCCTTACCACTGTTGCTCTGGGGGTTGGTAAGGTTAGACCTTACTTGTGTGAAGCACCTTGAGGCAACTCTGTTGTGATTTTGAGCTATATAAATGAAAATAAACTGAAATTTCAACAACAGAAACTTCTGTATTCGGGAGATCAATAGATTTGTTGAATGATCAATGTAATTTACAACAACAGTAAATAATATGTTTATGTCACCGACATTAAAGAGCGAAGCGCCTCACCTAATGTCACTGAGGTCCACCAAATTTTTTTTTTTTTTTTTTTTAGTAAAATAGTTCTGGGGAGCTTCAGTGCGGCTAAAACCCGCCCGCCGTGAGGGGGCGTTCCCAGACCCCCCCACCCCAACCAGGGCTTTAGTCACCACCACCATTACAACATTTTTGTTTATTTGCCTCTCACATTTCTGGAAGTCCCTCCCTCGGGGAAATTGAGGTTTGTTTTGTAGTCATATCATTATCGGCACAAGACAAAGTTCTGACCCCGCCAGATTGAAAGATTGTCAACAAAGATGAGTCACTCTCTGCCTTAAACAGATGGCTATTGTCAACAAAGATGAGTCACTCTCTGCCTTAAACAGATGGCTATTGTCAACAAAGATGAGTCACTCTCTGCCTTAAACAGATGGCTATCTCTAACACGTTCATGGGGGAGAGACGGAAATAAATTAAAGAAATAAATAATACACAATCTGACAGATAGGCGACACAACAGTTGCCTCTTGCTTTATTATCACAAGTCAGAACGCTCTCAGCGCCAGCTTCAACAAAGACTGTCAACAAAGATGAGGTCACTCTCTGCCTTAAACAATGGCTATAATGTGTTCACGGGGACAGATGGAAAAATAAATAAATAAATAAAAACAGTCTGACACATGTGACCCACAGACGATGTCACAGAGCCACTAGGTATTAAAAACCAGCTTAATTGTTTTCTTTGTGCTTCATTGGCCTCTACTGGTGGTTGGCTCTCACTGCGGTATTGTATCACTTCCTGTTCCGGAGCACAGCGGTGTTTTTCTGTATCTGTTAGCTGTTTAATCTGCGCAGTTAGATTGATCTAGTTATCTAGATTACGATTTGTTTCCCAGTGTAATCTTTACGTGCCTTAACTAAAGCACTCCTTCTGCTGAATCACCTCTAAATTATTTACACATTATTCACTTTGCGTGTTTTTAGGAATCCGCTAGCTTAGCGTAGCTACTAGCTCTTAGCCGATTTAGCATGGCGGCTTCTCCTGTCTCTCCCGCACTTTTCTGCTCTGGGTGTGAAATGTTTAGTTATTCCTCGGCCTCCTTTAGCAGTAACGGTACTTGTAATAAGTGTAGCTTATTCGTAGCTTTGGAGGCCAGGCTGGGCGAATTGGAGACTCGGCTCCGCACCGTGGAAAATTCTACAGCTAGCCAGGCCCCTGTAGTCGGTGCGGACCAAGGTAGCTTAGCCGCCGTTAGTTACCCCCTGGCAGATCCCGAGCAGCCGGGAAAGCAGGCTGACTGGGTGACTGTGAGGAGGAAGCGTAGCCCTAAACAGAAGCCCCGTGTACACCGCCAACCGTTCACATCTCTAACCGTTTTTCCCCACTCGACGACACACCCGCCGAGGATCAAACTCTGGTTATTGGCGACTCTGTTTTGAGAAATGTGAAGTTAGCGACACCAGCAACCATAGTCAATTGTCTTCCGGGGGCCAGAGCAGGCGACATTGAAGGAAATTTGAAACTGCTGGCTAAGGCTAAGCGTAAATTTGGTAAGATTGTAATTCACGTCGGCAGTAATGACACCCGGTTACGCCAATCGGAGGTCACTAAAATTAACATTAAATCGGTGTGTAACTTTGCAAAAACAATGTCGGACTCTGTAGTTTTCTCTGGGCCCCTCCCCAATCAGACCGGGAGTGACATGTTTAGCCGCATGTTCTCCTTGAATTGCTGGCTGTCTGAGTGGTGTCCAAAAAATGAGGTGGGCTTCATAGATAATTGGCAAAGCTTCTGGGGAAAACCTGGTCTTGTTAGGAGAGACGGCATCCATCCCACTTTGGATGGAGCAGCTCTCATTTCTAGAAATCTGGCCAATTTTCTTAAATCCTCCAAACCGTGACTATCCAGGGTTGGGACCAGGAAGCAGAGTTGTAGTCTTACACACCTCTCTGCAGCTTCTCTCCCCCTGCCATCCCCTCATTACCCCATCCCGTAGAGACGGTGCCTGCTCCCAGACACCAATAACCAGCAAAAATCTATTTAAGCATAAAAATTCAAAAAGAAAAAAATAATATAGCACCTTCAACTGCACCACAGACTAAAACAGTTAAATGTGGTCTATTAAACATTAGGTCTCTCTCTTCTAAGTCCCTGTTGGTAAATGATATAATAATTGATCAACATATTGATTTATTCTGCCTAACAGAAACCTGGTTACAGCAGGCTGAATATGTTAGTTTAAATGAGTCAACACCCCCGAGTCACACTAACTGTCAGAATGCTCGTAGCACGGGCCGGGGCGGAGGATTAGCAGCAATCTTCCATTCCAGCTTATTAATTAATCAAAAACCCAGACAGAGCTTTAATTCATTTGAAAGCTTGACTCTTAGTCTTGTCCATCCAAATTGGAAGTCCCAAAAACCAGTTTTATTTGTTA
Source organism: Thalassophryne amazonica (assembly GCF_902500255.1). Taxonomy (NCBI): domain Eukaryota; kingdom Metazoa; phylum Chordata; class Actinopteri; order Batrachoidiformes; family Batrachoididae; genus Thalassophryne; species Thalassophryne amazonica. The sequence continues at coordinate 38,536,131 of NC_047124.1, read as the reverse complement.
TTATCTATCGTCCACCTGGTCGTTACTGTGAGTTTCTCTGTGAATTTTCAGACCTTTTGTCTGACTTAGTGCTTAGCTCAGATAAGATAATTATAGTGGGCGATTTTAACATCCACACAGATGCTGAGAATGACAGCCTCAACACTGCATTTAATCTATTATTAGACTCTATTGGCTTTGCTCAAAAGTAAATGAGTCCACCCACCACTTTAATCATATCTTAGATCTTGTTCTGACTTATGGTATGGAAATAGAAGACTTAACAGTATTCCCTGAAAACTCCCTTCTGTCTGATCATTTCTTAATAACATTTACATTTACTCTGATGGACTACCCAGCAGTGGGGAATAAGTTTCATTACACTAGAAGTCTTTCAGAAAGCGCTGTAACTAGGTTTAAGGATATGATTCCTTCTTTATGTTCTCTAATGCCATATACCAACACAGTGCAGAGTAGCTACCTAAACTCTGTAAGGGAGATAGAGTATCTCGTCAATAGTTTTACATCCTCATTGAAGACAACTTTGGATGCTGTAGCTCCTCTGAAAAGAGAGCTTTAAATCAGAAGTGTCTGACTCCGTGGTATAACTCACAAACTCGTAGCTTAAAGCAGATAACCCGTAAGTTGGAGAGGAAATGGCGTCTCACTAATTTAGAAGATCTTCACTTAGCCTGGAAAAAGAGTCTGTTGCTCTATAAAAAAGCCCTCCGTAAAGCTAGGACATCTTTCTACTCATCACTAATTGAAGAAAATAAGAACAACCCCAGGTTTCTTTTCAGCACTGTAGCCAGGCTGACAAAGAGTCAGAGCTCTATTGAGCTGAGTATTCCATTAACTTTAACTAGTAATGACTTCATGACTTTCTTTGCTAACAAAATTTTAACTATTAGAGAAAAAATTACTCATAACCATCCCAAAGACGTATCGTTATCTTTGGCTGCTTTCAGTGATGCCGGTATTTGGTTAGGACTCTTTCTCTCCGATTGTTCTGTCTGAGTTATTTTCATTAGTTACTTCATCCAAACCATCAACATGTTTATTAGACCCCATTCCTACCAGGCTGCTCAAGGAAGCCCTACCATTATTTAATGCTTCGATCTTAAATATGATCAATCTATCTTTGTTAGTTGGCTATGTACCACAGGCTTTTAAGGTGGCAGTAATTAAACCATTACTTAAAAGCCATCACTTGACCCAGCTATCTTAGCTAATTATAGGCCAATCTCCAACCTTCCTTTTCTCTCAAAAATTCTTGAAAGGGTAGTTGTAAAACAGCTAACTGATCATCTGCAGAGGAATGGTCTATTTGAAGAGTTTCAGTCAGGTTTTAGAATTCATCATAGTACAGAAACAGCATTAGTGAAGGTTACAAATGATCTTCTTATGGCCTCGGACAGTGGACTCCTCTCTGTGCTTGTTCTTTAGCCTCAGTGCTGCTTTGTACTGTTGACCATAAAATTTTATTACAGAGATTAGAGCATGCCATAGGTATTAAAGGCACTGCGCTGCGGTGGTTTGAATCATATTTGTCTAATAGATTACAATTTGTTCATGTAAATGGGGAATCTTCTTCACAGACTAAAGTTAATTATGGAGTTCCACAAGGTTCTGTGCTAGGACCAATTTTATTCACTTTATACATGCTTCCCTTAGGCAGTATTATTAGACGGTTATTGCTTAAATTTTCATTGTTACGCAGATGATACCAGCTTTATCTATCCATGAAGCCAGAGGACACACACCAATTAGTCTAAACTGCAGGATTGTCTTACAGACATAAAGACATGGATGACCCTCTAATTTCCTGCTTTTAAACTCAGATAAAACTGAAGTTATTGTACTTGGCCCCACAAATCTTTAGAAACATGGTGTCTAACCAGATCCTTACTCTGGATGGCATACCTGACCTCTAGTAATACTGTGAGAAATCTTGGAGTCATTTTGATCAGGATATGTCATTCAAAGCGCATATTAAACAAATATGTAGGACTGCTTTTTTGCATTTACGCAATATCTCTAAAATCAGAAAGGTCTTGTCTCAGAGTGATGCTGAAAAACTAATTCATGCATTTATTTCCTCTAGGCTGGACTATTGTAATTCATTATTATCAGGTTGTCCTAAAAGTTCCCTAAAAAGCCTTCAGTTAATTCAAAATGCTGCAGCTAGAGTACTGACGGGGACTAGAAGGAGAGAGCATATCTCACCCATATTGGCCTCTCTTCATTGGCTTCCTGTTAATTCTAGAATAGAATTTAAATTCTTCTTTCTTACTTATAAGGTTTTGAATAATCAGGTCCCATCTTATCTTAGGGACCTCGTAGTACCATATCACCCCAATAGAGCGCTTCGCTCTCAGACTGCAGGCTTACTTGTAGTTCCTAGGGTTTGTAAGAGTAGAATGGGAGGCAGAGCCTTCAGCTTTCAGGCTCCTCTCCTGTGGAACCAGCTCCCAATTCAGATCAGGGAGACAGACACCCTCTCTACTTTTAAGATTAGGCTTTAAAACTTTCCTTTTTGCTAAAGCTTATAGTTAGGGCTGGATCAGGGTGACCCTGAACCATCCCTTAGTTATGCTGCTATAGACGTAGACTGCTGGGGGGTTCCCATGATGCACTGTTTTCTTTCTCTTTTTGCTCTGTATGCACCACTCTGCATTTAATCATTAGTGATCGATCTCTGCTCCCCTCCACAGCATGTCTTTTTTCCTGGTTCTCTCCCTCAGCCCCAAACCTCCAGCAGAAGACTGCCCCTCCCTGAGCCTGGTTCTGCTGGAGGTTTCTTCCTGTTAAAAGGGAGTTTTTCCTTCCCACTGTAGCCAAGTGCTTGCTCACAGGGGGTCGTTTTGACCGTTGGGGTTTTACATAATTATTGTATGGCCTTGCCTTACAATATAAAGCGCCTTGGGGCAACTGTTTGTTGTGATTTGGCGCTATATAAAAAAATTGATTGATTGATTGATTGATTAAATTTAATTGTTTGGGCACGATACACTGAATGAGTGAAGTCTGAGATGCATTTTCAGTCTGAGTACTCCGTCTGTGAGGTTATAGCAACATGATTACTGTCATGCTGATGACATGCAGCTATACTGCAGACGCCCACTGACGGTCTGGAATGAATTTGAAGCCTGTGTGATGAAAGAGACGGCCGGCTTTGTCCAATATATAAATTCACATCATACATGACCATTACCAGTAGATTCTTCTGCAAAAAACGTAAAAGTCTTTGACCTGTCATTATCTTTTGATTTACATATTAGGAACTGACTGAACACAAATGCAACATTATTTGTCGAATAAATAATCAGCTGTGGTTTTGGACACAGATGGACAAACTCACAAGCAGCTGTGGCGTGGCGATGCGTTCCTCCGCGTTGACAGTCAAAGGTTTAGGTGGCGTGGCGATGCGTTCCTCCGCGTTGACAGTCAAAGGTTTAGGTGGCGTGGCGATGCGTTCCTCCGCGTTGACAGTCAAAGGGTTAGGTGGCGTGGCGATGCGTTCCTCCGCGTTGACAGTCAAAGGGTTAGGTGGCGTGGCGATGCGTTCCTCCGCGTTGACAGTCAAAGGGTTAGGTGGCGTGGCGATGCGTTCCTCCGCATTGACAGTCAAAGGTTTAGGTGGCGTGGCGATGCGTTCCTCCGCATTGACAGTCAAAGGTTTAGGTGGCGTGGCGATGCGTTCCTCCGCATTGACAGTCAAAGGTTTAGGTGGCGTGGCGAAGCGTTCCTCCGCATTGACAGTCAAAGGTTTAGGTGGCGTGGGGATGTTCCTCCGTGTTGACAAAGGTTTAGGTGACATGGCGATGCGTTCCTCTGTGTTGACAGTCAAAGGTTTAGGTGGCGTGGGGATGTGTTCCTCCGTGTTAACAGTCAAAGGTTTAGGTGACGTGGCGATGCGTTGCCCCGTGTTGACAGTCAAAGGTTTAGGTGACGTGGCGATGCGTTCCTCTGTGTTGACAGTCAAAGGTTTAGGTGGAGTGGGGATGTGTTCCTCTGTGTTGACAGTCAAAGGTTTAGGTGGAGTGGGGATGTGTTCCTCTGTGTTGACAGTTAAAGGTTTAGGTGACGTGGCGATGCGTTCCTCCGTGTTGACAGTCAAAGGTTTAGGTGGAGTGGGGATGTGTTCCTCTGTGTTGACAGTCAAAGGTTTAGGTGACGTGGTGTTCCTCCATGTTGACAGTCAAAGGTTTAGGTGGAGTGGGGATGTGTTCCTCCCTGTTGACAGTTAAAGGTTTAGGTGGCGTGTGGCTTAGTGGTAAGCACTGTTGCCAACCACCAGGTCGTTCCCATGGTGATGGCACAACGACAGCTCTAAACCGTTGTGGTACCTTTTGAACTCCTCTTGCTGCTACCTTGAAGGTGATCCTGGGTATTTGGGAAGGGGTCCTGTCAGATGACACAGTCAAGATTCACTGTGACGACTCTGATGTGGCATATCCTTGGACCGGTGTCAAAGACCGAACGGTCCCCCTAAAAATCTGGCTGCCCTGCCTTCACTGCAGATACGTCATTTCGAACCACAGCAGCTCATCTGAGTCTGACTCTCTGAGTCTGACTCTCTGCACCCAAAGCCATCAAAGGGAATCATGTCATTATTAACCATCAGATGACAAAGTAAAATCTCTTAAATCATTCAGTCAGTTTGAAGCAGAAAACGAGGCGACAAACAGTGAATTGCTGCTGACACTCAGAAATGACGATGGTGACAGCCTTACGATAAATATGAATGAAATTGGTCAACTGGTTCTTGGGATGTTGCCCGAACAAGCGAAAACGGACGGACGGACATGCTGATCGCTCGCTATACCCCCCCCCCCCCCACAATTCATACTGGGAGGATAAAAATGTGGTTTATAAAAGAAACATGGAACTTTTGTGCAACAAACTTACCTGTATAGCCCCGCCCAGTCACCTCCCAGCACTGACGTCAGCTTAGGACCCGTCTGATCCAGCGTGGACATGAAGTCGTCCTGACTAAACACTCGGACCTGAGGGGGAGTCTGAGGACACAAAGGATTCAGATGGCCTTCAGAGTCACTAAAGTCTTTTCTGTGATGCTCTGATAATTCGCTGTTACCTTCCAAGGCATCACAGACCTCTGCAGCGGCATCAGAGCAGCCATGTAGCGCTCCTGAGACACGACACAAAGTCAAATCCGGTCAAAGTTCAAGCAGCTAAAGCACAAAAACATGTCCTCTCTGACGCCAGGCTTGCGATGACCGACAGGCGTTCGGTGGTGATTTCGGGCTCATGTTGAACGACGGGCGTTCGGTGGTGATTTCGGGCTCATGTTGAACGACGGGCGTTCGGTGGTGATTTCGGGCTCATGTTGAACGGCAGGCGTTCGGTGGTGATTTGAGGCTCGTGTTGACCGACAGAAGTTCAGTGTTGATTGATGAGCATTCGGTGTTGATTTCGGGCTCGTGCTGACCGACGGGTGTTCGGTGATGATTTCGGGCTCGTGTTGACCGACAGGAGTTCACTGTTTATTGATGAGCATTCGGTGGTGATTCGGGCTCATGGTGAAAACAGGCGTTCGGTGATGATTTTGGGCTCGTGTTGACCGACAGGAGTTCAGTGTTGATTGATAAGCGTTCGGTGTTGTTTTCGGGCTCATGTTGACTGACAGGCGTTTTAATCCGAATTTTGGGCTTGTGTTGACTGAGAGGTGTTGGTGTTGATTCAGTTTGTTGTGATTTGGCGCTATATAAAAAAAATGATTGATTGAATTGGTCCACCAGTTCTTAAATTGGTCCACTGGTTCTTGGTTTGCTGGTTCTTGAATTGGTCCACTGGTTCTTGAATTGGTCCACCGGTTCTTGAGATATCGGCTAACAGGTGAAAGCAGACAGATGGTTATGTCCCCTCAGGAGACGTCCCTCAGTGCTGATTTCTGCCTGCAGCAGCTCGGGGACATGTGCTGTTCTTCAGTCTGTCTTTTTATTGTCCTGTAGCGCCTCACTGAGGGTAAGAAGTGGAACAGCAGATGTGCTGGGTGGGACGTGTCCTCCCTCTGTTGTGTCTTCTTGGACAGTGGTGTTGGGTTTTCCAGGTGAGGTCATCAGTCAGGTGCAGCCCCAGAAACCTGACATCAGAGACCCGTCCCCACGGTCCCCGTCATGTGGACGGGCTGAGGGTCGGACCTGTTCCTCCATTATCCCGTAGGTGGTGTTGAGGATCTGGTTGTTATTTCTGCACCATCATGATGTTGAAAGTTTAATTATAACCAGCAAAGTTCAGACGTCCCTAAGTTTTCTGTGTTAGAGCGCCCCCTATGGGATGGTAGTCTGCACTGACCCTGGCTGGGAGACTGAAGACGTTTTGCTCTCTGATGTTCAGGACAAAATCAGACAGACAGGAAGCACTGATGAAAAGTTTAAGGTTTCTGGCTTTTATTTTGAAAGCGGTTTGTTACAAAGCGTCAGCTGACTGAACGTGAGACAAAAAATAAATAGAAGGTCCAGACATCGTTTACAGTTTGTTGTTATGGCAACAGTGTGACTTCATCCACAGGAAACCTGATGGTCAGCCAAGGGTTCTGTTACCGTGACAACAGCCTGCTCAGCGAGCGTTCATTATGGTCTGCAGGTCGTTGGGCAGCGAACTCATGATGGTTTCAATAAAACCGTCCAGTTTGTCCAGAACGCCGTCCTTCACCGTCAGCTGCTGCCGCCGAGCTTTCACCTGACAAACAAACAAAGACGCAGAAAACGGACTTCTGTCAGTGGACGACGTCTCTCAGTCAGCTTCTACGAAAGTCGACGACGTCACAGCAGCTCGCGTGAAAATGGACAAAAAGACGAAAATAAAGTGTGAAGACGCTGAGCAGCAATGTGTCTCTGTCTGTGTCTCTTCTGGGCCGTGCTGCAGTCTGTCTGTGTGTCACTCTCTGTCTGTCTGTGTGTCTCTGTCACTGTCTCTGTGTCTCTTCTGGGCCGTGCTGCAGTCTGTCTGTGTGTCTGTGTCTGTCTGTATCTCTGTGTCTCTGTCTCTTCTGGGCCGTGCTGCAGTCTGTCTCTGTGTCTGTCTGTGTGTCTCTGTCTCTTCTGGGCCATGCTGCAGTCTGTCTGTGTGTCTGTGTCTCTGTGTGTCTCTGTCTCTTTCTGTGTCTCTGTCTCTGTGTGTCTCTGTCTCTTTCTGTGTCTCTATGTCTGTCTGTCTCTTCTGGGCCGTGCTGCAGTCTGTCTGTGTGTCACTCTCTGTCTGTGTGTCTCTGTCTCTTCTGTGTCTGTCTGTGTCTCTGTGTCTGTCTGTGTCTTTCTGGGCCGTGCTGCAGTCTGTCTGTGTGTCACTCTCTGTGTCTGTCTGTGTCTCACTGTGTCTCTGTCTCTTACTGTGTCTGTCACTGTGTCTCAGTCTCTTACTGTGTCTCTGTGTCTCTTCTGGGCTGTGCTGCAGTCTGTCTGTGTGTTGAGGTTTCAGTTTGTGATGTCCAACAGCAACATAAAGATGAAGCACTTCAATGTGGGACACCAGATGGAGATTAATGGTCCTCAGCAGCTGAGATCATTCAGGGCTGGTTCTGGACTCTCTGATGACGACAGCATTAATAACAGATAAATGTGTTCAAATCAAATGAAATAAAATGTCAAACGTCCTAAAAACAACCAGGGGACAAGATCAGATTGTAAACAACAACAAAAACCCTTTAATATCTTAAGAAAATTAGTTTGGTTTTTTTTTCAAATATGTTGATATAGAAACCAGATCCACCTCACCAGCTTGTCTTTGAGTTTGAGGACCAGGTCCACGATTTCCACCTCAGACTTGTCTTTGATCCAGTCCAACAGGTCCTGTCAGATCAGACTTCAGGTCAGGTGACATCACTGAGACAACTTTCAACAGGAAGTGGTTACAGGCATTTGTTCAACGAGTCATAATTTGTATTTGGTGGAAAAACCAACCGGGGGGGGGGGCAGCTGTTACCTAACAACTGATTTACAGAGCAGCTCAGGGGTAAGTTAATGACGTACAGTGGGTCAGTTAATGAGGTGCAGGGGATAAGTTAATGACGTACAGTGGATAAGTTAATGAGGTGCAGGGGATAAGTTAACGGGGTACAAAGGGTAAGTTAACGATGTACAGTGGGTAAGTTAACGAGGTGCAGGGGGTAAGTTAACGAGATAGAGGGGTAAGTTAATGACGTACAGTGGGTAAGTTAACGAGGTGCAGGGGGTAAGTTAATGAAGTACAAAGGGTAAGTTAATGACGTACAGTGGGTAAGTTAACGAGGTGCAGGGGATAAGTTAACGGGGTACAAAGGGTAAGTTGACGTACAGTGGGTAAGTTAATGAGGTGCAGGGGATAAGTTAACGGGGTACAAAGGGTAAGTTAATGACGTACAGTGGATAAGTTAATGAGGTGCAGGGGATAAGTTAACGGGGTACAAAGGGTAAGTTAACGATGTACAGTGGGTAAGTTAATGAAGTACAGCGGGTCAGTTAATGGGGTACAAAGGGTAAGTTAATGAGGTACAGCGGGTAAGTTAACGGGGTACAAAGGGTAAGTTATTGAGGTACAGCAGATAAGTTAATGGGGTACAGCAGTTCAGTTAATGGGGTACAAAGGGTAAGTTAATGAGGTACAGCAGATAAGTTCTGCTTGCCTCTACTGGTGGTTGGCTCTCACTGCGGTATTGTATCACTTCCTGTTCCGGAGCACAGCGGTGTTTTTCTGTATCTGTTAGCTGTTTAATCTGCGCAGTTAGATTGATCTAGTTATCTAGATTACGATTTGTTTCCCAGTGTAATCTTTACGTGCCTTAACTAAAGCACTCTTCTGCTGAATCACCTCTAAATTATTTACACATTATTCACTTTGCGTGTTTTTAGGAATCCGCTAGGTTAGCGTAGCTACTAGCTCTAGCCGATTTAGCATGGCGGCTTCTCCTGTCGCTCCCGCACTTTTCTGCTCTGTGTGTGAAATGTTTAGTTATTCCTCGGCCTCCTTTAGCAGTAACGGTACTTGTAATAAGTGTAGCTTATTCGTAGCTTTGGAGGCCAGGCTGGGCGAATTGGAGACTCGGCTCCGCACCGTGGAAAATTCTACAGCTAGCCAGGCCCTGTAGTCGGTGCGGACCAAGGTAGCTTAGCCGCCGTTAGTTCCCCCTTGGCAGATCCCGAGCAGCCGGGAAAGCAGGTGACTGGGTGACTGTGAGGAGGAATGATTGATAAGTTAATTGGGTACAGCAGTTAACGGGGTACAAAGGGTAAGTTAATGAGGTACAGCAGATAAGTTAATGGGGTACAAAGGGTAAGTTAATGAGGTACAGGGGTAAGTATGGTATCAGGGGATGACTGTATAGCTAGCTATTTACACAATAGGTATAAGTGTGTCCTATTTGGTGGGATAAATTCTGAATTTTTAACGATTACATGTGGGGCGCACCAGGGTTTCAGTTCCCTTGGTCCATTGCTGTTTCTTTTCTATATTAATAATACATGTTGGTTTCCCAAGTATGAGTTAGTATTTATTTGACTCTGATACACACTGTGTTTTGTAGTGGGATCACACTTGGGAACAGCTTTTGGAAATGATAGAGAAGGAATGACAGATATGTAAGCAATGTTGATTCAAATAAATTATCACTTCATCTTGGTAAAACAAAGTGTATTATATTTGGAAATAAGTTCAGGAATTTAAGTATGAAATGTAATATTACATGATGCTGAATTTGAAATTGTATTTGGATGTCACGCTGAAGTCGACAAGGCGCAGGTATGGGCTGCGAGGACAGAAGCCGAGCCACACGGTCTTGAACAGGTGGCACATCTATAAGGAGCCTCAGCAAACTAAGGCGAGCCTGGTAGATGTCCGTACAGTGGCTCAGACCAAAAGCACTCCAGAGGGTCATCACACAGCCCAGAGGGTCATCGGCTGCCGTCTCCCTCACTCTGGAAGAACTGCACCATTCCCGCTGCCTCAAAAAAGCCAAGAACATTATCAAGGATATCTCACACCCTGGTCACTCCCGGTTTGATCTGTTACCATCAGGCAGCTGGTAACAAATCAATTAAAACCAAGGACAAACAGATTCAGATACAGATTTTACCCCACAGCAATACCACACTCAGTAAAGCCAAAATGTAATTACTGTGGCTAGTCCGACTAGGGGATTGTGCAATGAATGTTGTATGTTTGGTTGAGTGTTCGCTGGTTGGTATTATAATTATATATATATATATATATATATATAAATAAAATAATTATGCTTTTATAGTTTTCATTTTAGAGTCTTGTAGTTTTATATGACCTGAATGTTGTTGCACTGACTGGTCGAGCATTTTTAATTTCATTGTACATCTTACAATGACAATATTCTATTCTAAAGGTGGAGATTCCCCTCTGGATGGTGGCTTTTCCAGAGTTGGCGGTTTTTAGAGACATATGAGGACTGCTTTCTTCCACTTGTGAATACGAGGTCTATTATAAAAGAAACTGACCTTTTTATTTTTTCAAAAACTATATGAATTTGAATCACGTGTGATTGTGTCAGACAAGCTTGAACCCTCGTGTGCATGCGTGAGTTTTTTTCACGCCTGTCGGTTGCGTCCATTCGCCTGTGGGCAGGCTTTGAGTGAGCACTGGTCCACCCCCTCGTCGGAATTCCTTTGTCTGACTTCTTCCTGAGAGACTGGCGCTTTGCTTCATCAAAATTTTTTCTGAAACTGTAAGGCACATCCAAGTGGACCACCATTCGAGAAATTCAGATGGTTTTCGGTGAAATTTTAACGGCTGATGAGAGATTATGGAGTGTTACTGTCGCTTTAAGGACTGCCCACGGAGCCGGACGGTGTGCCGCACCCCGAGCCGCCGTCGTCAGCCTGTTTCGAGCTGAAAACTTCCAAATTTAAGGCTCTGTTGATGCAGGACGTCGTGAGAGAACAGAGAAGTTTCAGAAGAGTTTCGGGATCAGCAGTTTATCTGAACATTCCACTGTTAAAGGAGATTTTGTAATGAAAGACGTGCGGACGGATTTGCGCGTCGGCACCCAGCCACTCATCGCGCGGCGCCGACAGCAAACACCTCCGTTGGAAGCATTATAGGACAAGTTGGAACATGCCCAGCTGTTAAACAATTTCTCGGATACTCACTCGACTGAAAGCCATCGAAAACCGCCTGAATCTTACTAAGGTTATCACACGGAGGTGTTTTGCTGTGGCGCAGCGCCATGAGCGGCTGGGTGCCGACGCGCGAATCCGTCTGCACGTCTTTCATTACAAAATCTCCTTTAACAGTGGAATGTCCGGATAAACTGCTGATCCCGACCTCTTCTGAAACTTCTCTGTTCTCTCACGACATCCTGGGTCAACAGAGGCTTAAATTTGGAAGTTTTCAGCTTGAAACAGGATGACGACGTCGGCTTGGGGCGAGGTGCGCCGTCTGGCTCCATGGGCAGTCCTTAAAGCGACAGTAACACTCCATAATCTCTCATCAGCCATTAAAATTTTCACCGAAAACCGTCTGAATTTCTCGAATGGTATCCACTTGGATGTGCCTTACAGTTTCTGAAAAAATTTTGATCAAGCAAAGCGCCAGTCTCTCAGGAAGAAGTCAGACAAAGGAATTCTGACGAGGGGGGGTGGACCAGTGCTTACTCAAAGCCTGCCCACAGGCGAATGATGCAACCGACAAGCGTGAAAAACTCACGCATGCGCACGAGGGTTCAAGCTTGTCTGATATAATCGCACGTGATTCAAATCCATATAGTTTTTAAAAAAAATAAAAAGATCGGTTTCTTTTCTAATAGACCTCGTATAGTGAAGATTCGTCCCATCCTGTCTATGGCTGATGCTGAGACTTTGATTCATGCATTTATCTCTTCTAGATTGGACGACTGCAATGTTCTATTTTCTGGTTTACTACAGTCCAGCATTAGGGCTCTCCAATTGGTTCAAAATGCTGCTGCCAGACGTTTGACATGAAGCAGAAAGTTTGACCACATTACACCCATTTTGACGTCTCTTCACTGGCTTCCTGTCCCAGTGAGATCAGATTTTAAGGTTCTGTTACTAACCTATAAAATTATTCACAAACTGGCACCTCCCTATAATAATAATAATGATAATAAAGATGACTTGGATTTCTATAGCACCTTTCATGATACCCAATGTCGCTTCACAATAGTGGGAGGAGGGAGGTAGAGGTGGGGAGTTTAGGGAGGATAGATAAGAGAGAAGAGGTGTGGTTGAGGAGCTTTTGGAACTGTGTCAGACAAGTGGCAGAACAGATGAGAGGGGGCAGGCTGTTCCAGAGGGTAGGGGCAGTTACACAGAAAGCCCTATCTCCAAAGGTTTTGGAGTTTGGTGTGGGGAGTGGAGAAGGAAGTCCTGCTGGTGAAGCGCCGGGACCGTGAATGGGAGTAGGGGTGGAAGAGCTCTGTGATGTACTTGAGTGTCAGTGAGTGGAGTGATTTGTAGGTGAGGAGAAGGATTTTGCAGCTGATGCATTCTTTAACTGGGAGCCAGTAGAGTTTCTTGAGATGGGGGTGATGTGCTGGCAGTGTTTGGTATGAGGTAGCACCCTGGCAGCTGAGTTCTGGACATACTGCAATCTGTCTAGGGCCTTGTTGGGCAGCCCAGACAGGATGCCACTGCAGTAGTCCAGACGAGAGGTGATGAAGGCATGGATGAGTGGTTCAGTGACTGAGTCAGAGTGATGGCTGGAGTCTTGAAATATTACGCAGGTGGAAGAAGGCAGATTTGGTGATGCTCTTGATATGGGAACTGAACGAGAGTGTTGAATCCACAATGACACCCAGGTTCTGCATTTCAGATGTTGGGGAGGTGGTGCAGCTGTCAATGACCAGGGTGAGGTCTCCAGCCTTCTTGAGCAGGTGTGCTGGGGCCACCACCAGGAGCTCTGTCTTGTTGGTGTTAAGTTTCAGTCGGTTGGTCATCCAAGTTTTGATATCCTGCAGACAGTTGTTGAGTTGTATTGGTGGGAGTTGCAAGGAAGGCTTGGTGCTGATGCAGTTGGGTGTTGTCAGCATAACAGTGAAAACTGAGTCCATGGTTGCAGATGATCTGACCAGGGGGAGCAAGTAGATGGTAAGGAGGAGGGGGCCAAGGACAGATCCCTGGGGGATGCCATGATTAACTGTTGCTTTGGTGGAGTTGGAGCCTTGCAAAGTGATGTATTGTTTTCGTTAGAGAGGTAGGACTGGAACCAGGAGAGTGCAGTGTCAGTAAGGCCGATGAGCTCGGAGAGATGGGTGAGGAGGATGGAATGGGAAATGGTATAGAAGGCAGCAGAGAGGCCTTGGAGTACGAGGATGGAGACAAGGCCATTATCTGCAGCAATCAGGAAGTCGTTTGTGATTTTGATGAGAGCGGTTTCAGTGCTATGATGGGGTCTGATGCCAGATTGGAGAGGTTCAAAGAGCTCAAGGTGGGACATGTGGTGTTGTAGGTGGGCAGCCACTGCTCTTTCCAAGATCTTACTCAGGAATGGAAGGTTGGAGATCAGGCGGTAGTTGTTGGGGTCAGCTGGGTCCAGGCTTGTCTTTTTTGAGTGTTGGAATCATGGCCGCCAACTTAAAGCTGGAGGGTACCACACCAGAGCTAAGTGAGGCCTTGATGATAGCAACCACCGTGGGCCAGGTGGTGGGAAGACAGGCCTTCACTAGGGTGGAGGTGGTGGAGAGGCAGCACTGTGGTGGGCAGGCAGAAATATGGTACATATTCTGCCAAGGTAGTGTGGCTGGCGGGGGAGTGTGTAGGAACCTGGAGCAGAGCCACTCTATCAGAGGGTTGCGGGGCATCGGGAGGGTCAAGTAGGCGGGTGATGGTAGAGAAAAGCATTTTGGGATGCTTTTGTTGGCTGTTGATAGGTGTGGAGTAATAGAGTGCTTTGCCTGGGTGAGAGCCTCTTTATAGCACTTGACATGGTCTCTGTAGGCTTCAAGATGGACAGTGAGGCCAGGTCTTTTGTGAAGCCTCTTGAGCCGGCACCCCATGGACTTGAGCCTCTGCAAGTCTGAGGTAAACTAGAGAGCGGGGAGGGTGTAGGAGACCGATTTGGTGATAAGTGGTGCAACAGAGTCCAGGCTGAGTGTGAGGACACTGTTGTAGTGCTCTACCAGGGCCGTTGACAGTGCGGCTGGAGGGGTGGATAGAGAGGCTGGTTGCTAGGGTGTTAGCCAGTGTAGGTATGCACATACGTTTTGTATTCCTGTGTGTGATGGACCTTTTAGTCGCTGCTTAGGGAGGGGAACAGGGACGGAGAACGGATGGCTTTGCTGTTGGGAGACAGCCAGGTCCGTGCAGCAGAGATGGGAGGGGCTTGTGCCAGCACAGCACACCAGTCTAAAGTGTGCCCCTTGGCATGTGTCAGGCCCTGTACCTAGCTGAGCGACTTAAACCCTATGTACCGGCCCAGGCTCTGCGTTCTCAGGGTGCAGGACCACTTTGTGTCCTTAGGGTGAATAAGAAGTCTGCGGGTCAGTGAGCTTTCTCTTATCGTGCCCCTGTTCTGTGGAATGATCTCCCTGCATCAATAAAACAGTCAGATTCTCTGGAGACTTTCAAGTCCAGACTTAAGACACTTATTTTCCCTTTCGTATGGCTAGCATACTGGTATAGTATGTTACTATGCTTTTTAATCTTTTAAATGTTTTATAATCTTTTAATGATTTTTAATCTTTTAATTTATTTTATTAGGAAGCGGCTGTGTGCCGCGGCCTCAACTTTATCTAGATTCTGGGTTTTTTTGGTGAAGCGAGGGGCTGGTGGCTGACGATCACTGTGGTAGTTCTTTTGTTTTTCTTATTGCTTAATGATGACAAATTATACTGTATTTTGTATTGCATATTGTAATTGTACTGTATTTGTTGTCTTTCTGATGCCTGATTTTTTTTGTTTGTGTGGCCTTCAGGTGACTGTTATGATTTTTTTTACTTATGGTAAACGGGGTGGGTGTGTATAAGCTTTTGCTTCTGCTTACCCCTTTCAGCCACACAGGTTGAGTGTGAAATAGTTTTTTTGATCAGGGTTTTTGTGTTAAATCTGTGTGCGCCGAATAAATTCATTCATTCATAAGTTAACAAGGTACAGCGGGTAAGTTACCAAGTGCAACAGGTAAGTTAATGAGGAGCAGCGGGTACATTAATGAGATACAGGGTGTAAGCTAATGTGGTGCAGCAGGTAAATTAATGGGGTGCAGAGGGTAAGTACATAGTAAATGGACTGCACTTATATCGCACTTTTTCCATCTGCATCAGACACGCAAAGCGCTTTACAATCATGCCTCATATTCACCCCAATGTCAGGGTGCTGCTGCCATACAAGGTGCCCACTACACACCAGGAGCAACTTGCAGATTAAGGGACCTTGCCCAAGGGCCCTTAGTAACTTTCCGGTCAGCCTGGGGTTTGAACTGAGGATCCTCTGGTCTCAAGCCCAACACTTAACCACAAGTGTAGTGGTGTCCAAAGTATTCCAGAAAGGGCCGAGAGGGTGCAGGTTTTCTTTGCAGCCACTGACTCCAGCAGGTGGGACGAGTTCATCAGTGAAATCATCCCAACTCCCTGCAATCCAAGAAACGGTCGCCCGCTAGCTCCAATTTTGCTACATGTGTTGTAGAGCTGGAGCACACAGTTGGTTCCGCTGAACCCAAAGTGCAGTTAAAAAGGGAACACATGGTGGGAAGTGTTCCTGCAGCATGCCAGAGAGCAGTTTAAGTACAGGGTCACTCCTGGATCATCGTAGACCACAATCCTCCAGGCTTCACTCAGAGCTGCTCTCTTACTAATGTTGGAGTTTAGTTGAAGAAGTAAGTCCTGTACAGGCCCTGAGGCCCGCCAGTGCTTGTCTCTGTATTTTGTCATGTGAAGCAGATGAGACTCTCGCTGCACAGGACGCCAGTCCCACTTCCCCAGCCTAGGCCGGTACCCGTTTACAGCTAGGTGGACTGAGACGATGCAGATTAAGTGTTTTGCCCAAGAACACAGACAGGAGGTGTGAGCAGGATTCCAACCCAGGTCTACATTTTGGCAGAGCACGTCCTGACCTACTGAGGTGTCTGCTCATAACTTTAGAAGCAGGAAATAAATCAACATGACCTTTTGAATTTCTCCAAGTTGGTGGGTGTCGTATTGCAATTTATCACCAGAATAGTAGGGGGCGCAACGTGAAGAACATGGCAGGGACTTTGTTTCTGCCTGCTGCTGGTTGTTTTTTTTTTTTTTGTTGTTTTTTGTTTTCTTTTTCTGGATTAATTTGTCCCTCAACGAGCTCCACTTCTTTATGCAATCATCAACCTCCAAACCAAGGGTACAGTACGTGCAATTTCCCTCCATGAATATGAATTAATTTGAGTGTCTTTGTAGTTTTTGGACTCTGTGTTGTAAATTTGGTCATATTTGTGGACTTTTCTGCCAAACGTTTCTCTGTTTGATACATGATTGAAATATAATCGCTGGCTGCACTGCAAAAACTACTAAACTATGATGGGGGAGGAGTGAAACCGGATAAGTGACCAATCAGAGCCCTTGCGGTCTCCGTCATTTTGATGTGCAGTTTCAGGTTTTGGGAGGTGCACGTCAGACTGTGGAGAGGGTACTCAGAGATGCAGAGGGTTCTGTGTTCTACTGAGCTGCGGAGACGGAGAAGCATAAATCAGGCTTAACGCATCACCTCAGAACTGATAAACTGACTTACAGCTTCACAGATGGCCTCCAGGTGAAGACAGTCCAGTTTCTGAGTCATCTCTCTGTGCCGCTGACGATACCAGCCGTCAAAGTTTGGAGACCTGAAGAACTTCCTGAGAAACGAGCAGAAATAAAGAATTAACAAAAGTTTTCCCTCAAACACAAATGAACGTGGCAAACACTGAACCTGCTGAGAGCACGTCTGACAAATACGCCTGAACTGGATCTTGGATCACTGACTCCTTAATATCAGCGTTTACGGACATCAGCAGCCAAGTATTCTGTTTGCAGATGTACCAAAGAATCAAAGCGTCCATGTTCCTGCTCAAAATAAAGTGGTGTCTTATGGTCTGGAGTTTTCAAGATCAATTAGTTAGGCCACTTTTAAATATGTACCGGCGTTCGGCAGAAAACGCGCACAACCACGTTATATTCAGCAAACATTTCCTTAATATTAAAGAAAGGGAAGCCAGAGGACCAGTGTAGCTCTTATCACCCAGCTAGTCTGACAAACGTAGATGGCAAGATTTTTTCAAAAATATTATCAAGAAGGTTAGAAAATTATTTAGCAGCACTCATTAGACCAGATCAAAGTCAAAGTCAAAGTGAACTTTATTGTCAGCAACAGGACATTACACAGAAGACTGAAATTACGTTTCCCCAGACTCCAAATGTGCAGTAACAGAGACTAAATTATACATACAACTAAATATAGACTGGACATGAGACATCACTGGGACATAAACTGCAAATAATATCAGTAACAGAACAACAATCAGCACGACATATAGACAAAGACAACAGTGAGCAGACATTTCCAGGGCTGTCATAGTGTTTCAGAATGTCGTCAGTTGAGGTTTGTTACTGGAGTACAACAATATAGTAGGTGCAATGTGGCAAACGTGCAGAGTAGCAGCATGGAGGTGAATAAGTTTGTAAAGTTTTTGTTTTTTGTGCAAAGGGATGTGCATAAAAGTAGTTTGGTGTGTGTGTGTTGGGGGTGTTATTTTCTTGCCTTTGGGAGTGAGTTTAGCAGTCTGATGGCCTGTGGGGAAGAAGCTGTTGCTGAGTCTGGTGGTCCTGCAGCGCATACTGCTGTCGTGCTTGCCAGATGGTAGGAGGGTCAACAGTTTGTTTGAGGGGTGGGCGGGGTCTTTGATGATGTTGATGGCTCTTCTGTGGCAGCGGGATGGGTACAGGTCCTGTATGGATGTTTGGGCTGACCTTGTGATCTTCTCCGCTGTTCTCACCACTCTCTGTAGCACTTTCTGGTCAGCAACATGGCAGCTGCCATACCAGACTGAGAGACTGCTGGTGAGGATGCTTTCAATGGTGCCCCTGTAGAAGGTGGTGAGTGCTGAAGGGGGGAGACTGGCACTCCTCATCCTGCGTAGGAAGTGGAGGCATTGCTGAGCTTTCTTGACAAGGGAGGTGGTGTTGGTTGTCCATGTCAGGTCATCAGTGATGTGCACCCCCAGGAACGTGGTGCTTTTCACTGATTCCACAGCACTGCATTGATGGTGAGAGGTGTGTGAGGCTTGTGATTCTTCCTGAAGTCCACCGTTATTTCCTTTGTTTTGATGACATTGAGGTGCAGGTTGTTGATGTCACACCAGTTGATGAGATGGTGTACCGCCTCTCTGTAGGCTGAGTCGTCATCGTTGCTGATGAGGCCCACTACTGTTGTGTCATCTGCAAACTTGATGATGTGGTTTGAGTTGTGTCTGGCACAACAGTCATGGGTCATCAGAGTGAACAGCAGAGGGCTCAACACACATCCCTGGGGGACCCCTGTGTTCATGATGAACCCTCACCCATATTGGCCTCTCTTCATTGGCTTCCTGTTAATTCTAGAATAGAATTTAAAATTCTTCTTCTTACTTAGAAGGTTTTGAATAATCAGGTCCCATCTTATCTTAGGGACCTCATAGTACCATATCACCCCAATAGAGCACTTCGCTCTCAGACTGCAGGCTTACTTGTAGTTCCTAGGGTTTGTAAGAGTAGAATGGGAGGCAGAGCCTTCAGCTTTCAGGTTCCTCTCCTGTGGAACCAGCTCCTGCTATAGACGTAGACTGCTGGGGGGTTCCCATGATGCACTGAGTGTTTCTTTCTCTTTTTGCTCTGTATGCACCACTCTGCATTTAATCATTAGTGATTGATCTCTGCTCCCCTCCACAGCATGTCTTTTTCCTGATTCTCTCCATCAGCCCCAACCAGTCCCAGCAGAAGACTGCCCCTCCCTGAGCCTGGTTCTGCTGGAGGTTTCTTCCTGTTAAAAGGGAATTATTCCTTCCCACTGTCGCCAAGTGCTTGCTCACAGGGGGTCGTTTTGACCGTTGGGGTTTTTCCGTAATTATTGTATGGCTTTGCCTTACAATATAAAGCGCCTTGGGGCAACTGTTTGTTGTGATTTGGTGCTATATAAATAAAATTGATTTGATGGCGGTCTGCGAGGAGTTTTTGCCCACTCTTACTGTCTGTGGTCTGTTGGTGAGAAAGTCCAGTAGCCAGGTGCAGAGTGGGGTGCTGATGCCTATAGCACTCAGTCTGTTCACCAGGTGTTGTGGGATGACTGTGTTGAAGGCAGAGCTGAAGTCAACGAACAGCATCCGCACGTAGCTGTCTTTGTTCTCTAGATGAGCCAGTCTGAGGTGAAGTGCTGCTGCTATGGCATCATCAGTACAGCGCTTGGGACGGTACGCAAACTGGAATGGGTCAAGAGTGGCGGGTAGGCTGGATGTTATGTGAGCCTTGACCAGCCTTTCAAAGCACTTCATCACAATGGGAGTGAGTGCTATGGGCTGGGAGTCATTCAGGGTTCTTGCTGGAGATTTCTTGGGTAGCGGTATGATGGTGGTGGCTTTGAAGCATTCTGGTATGATGGCTTGGCTCAGAGAGATGTTGTAGATATCTGTGAGAACATCTGTAAGTGAGTCAGCACAGTCTCGAAGCACACGTCCAGGTATATTATCAGGGCCGGCAGCCTTCCTGGGGTTCACCTTTTCAAGGGTCCTCTGCACATCAGCCAGGTCCAGTTGAAGTGTTGCATTGTCCAAGCAGTGAGGGGCTTTTGTTGGAGTGGTGGTGTTGTTTTCTTCAAAACGACTGAAGAAGACATGAGTTAAGAAAGTCCTCACAGGGTATGGGGTGGGCCGATAGTCTGTTACTGACTGAATGCCTTGCCATAGGCGTCTGGGGTCTTTTGTGTCAGTGAAATGTGATTGGATCTTCTGTCCATAGGCACGCTTGGCTGCTCTCATGCCCCGGTTCAAGTTGGCCCTCGCTGATCTGAGGGCTTCCTTGTCTCCAGACTTGAAAGCAGTGTTCCGTGCTCTCAGGAGCTCATGCACCTCCCTGGTGAACCAGGGCTTGTCATTTGCCCTTGTGGTGATGTGTTTTATGACAGTCACATCTTCCATGCATTTGGATATGTCGCCTGTCACAGACTCAGTGTATTCCGTTATGTTGACATGCTGGTTGGAAGTGGCGGCCTCTCTGAAAACATTCCATTCTGTGCAGTCAAAACAGTCTTGTAGTGCTGAGGTGGCCCCTTCTGGCCAAGTTCTGATCTGTTTCACAGAAGGTTTGCACCTCGTTAGCAGTGGTCAGTAGGCTGGAATGAGCCTGATAGAGAGGTGGTCTGAGTTTCCCAGGTGGGGGTGGTGAACAGTTCTGTATGCCTGTATACACCTGGTCAAGAATGTTTTCTCCCCTTGCTGCAAAATCCACGTTTGTGATAGTGAGGGAGTACTGTTTTCAATTCAGCTTGATTGAAATCACCCGTGATTATGTTAGCAGCATCCGGATTTGAGTCCTGCATTGAGCTCACAGACTGATACAGTGTAGAGAGTGCATCCTTTGTGTTTGCGCTGTGCGGCAAATACACAGCTGTTACAGTGACAGCTGAAAACTCTCTCAGTAAGTATATTGGACGGCACTTGACGAGTTAGAAACTCTATGTCCTCAGAACAGTGGCTTGAGATGACTTTAACATTAGTACACCAGTTGTTGTTGATGAAAATGCACACACCACCACCTCGTGATTTACCACTGAGAACTTGACTTCTGTCTGCCCGGAACGATGTTAGACCGTCCACCTGAATGGCGTTGTCTGGGACAGTGTGGCTAAGCCATGTCTCTGTGAGGATGATGGCACTGCAGTCTCTCACCTTCCTTTGTGTTGTTAGATCCAATCTGAGGTAGTCCATTTTGTTTTCCAATGAACGAACATTGGAGAGCAGAATCGAAGGAAGTGCAGATCTGTACGGCTTCGCTTTTAGTCTGGCACTGATACGCGCTCAGCAGCCCCGCTTGCTAGCTCTAGCACAACTCTTGCGGCGTATGCTAGCTCTCTCCCACTGCTTGCATCGCCTCCTGGCGTCGGCTGGTGGCAGGAGGAGAGTCCGCTGCTTTGCAGGCCCCTGAGTTTTGCCAGTGTAGGATTTCTAGCTCGCTGAGTGCATCAGGTTCCAAAGCCCATGTAACTCCGGAAAGATCGTATGAAAAGTTGGAGTTACGGAGTCCGAGTAGTAGGCTTCTGTTGTAGACTCTTTTTGTACAAGACTGAGACGAAACAGATGGCACATTTAACAAAAAATGCACATCGCTATCGGGAACTGAAGTAGCCACTGCCAGTACGGGCGCAAAACCCATCAGACGTCATGCAAAAAGAATGATTTAAATATCCAAAGGACACTGGATTACTTCATCGCATCTAAACAAATGACTATGGCTGCCAGGAGTTAAGGTTTTGTAAAGTCTCAGTGGGCAGTCACCAGCCCAGTAGGTGGTGGTAAATGCACCTTAAGCTGGTGCTGTCCACCACTGGATCTGAAAGAAGAAGAAGTGTTATGCCCACTTGACACAAACACATAAACGGACTACAACTGATAAACAATAAAGTTTATCAGTTTGAACATTAAATATCTTGTCTTTGTGGTGTATTCAATTGAATATAGGTTGAAGAGGATTTGAAAATCATTGTATTCTGTTTTTTATTTACATTTTACACAACGTCCCAACTTCACTGGAATATGGGTTGTACCTAGCTGACCTAATTAAACCTTACGTACCGGCCCAGGCTCTGCACTCTGTGTGCAGGACTACTTTGTGTCCCTAAGGTGAATAAAAAGTCTGTGGGTCACAGAGCTTTCTCTTATCGTGCCCCTGTTCTGTGGAATGATCTCCCTGCATCAATAAAACAGTCAGATTCTGTGGAAACTTTCAAGACCAGACTTAAGATGCACTTATTTTTCCTTTCGTATGGCTAGTATACTGGCATAGTATGTTACTACGCTTTTTACCCTTTTAATTCATTTTTATTAGTAATTGGAGCATGCCGCGGCCTCAACTTTACCGAAATTCTGGGTCTTTTAGTGAAGCTTAGGGCTAGTGGCCGGCGATCACCTTAGTATTTCTTCTGTTTTTCTTGTTGTTTAATGCTGACAAATTATACTGTATTTCTTGTCTTTCTGATGCCTGATTCTGTTTTTTTCTCTCTGTTTAAGGTTCAGCTCCATCCAGAGATGGTTGTGGTATTTGTGCTGGAGACCCTCCTGTCCTGTGCACCAACAGCATTTCCTGTATATTTTTTCTGTGAATTGTTCTGTAATTTATGTTTGTATCATGGCCCAAGCAGAGGGTCACCCCTTTGAGTCTGGTCTGCTTGAGGTTTCTTCCTCAGAGGGAGTTTTTTCTTACCACTGTTGCTCTGGGGGTTGGTAAGGTTAGACCTTACTTGTGTGAAGCACCTTGAGGCAACTCTGTTGTGATTTTGAGCTATATAAATGAAAATAAACTGAAATTTCAACAACAGAAACTTCTGTATTCTGGAGATCAATAGATTTGTTGAATGATCAATGTAATTTACAACAACAGTAAATAATATGTTTATGTCACCGACATTAAAGAGCGAAGCGCCTCACCTAATGTCACTGAGGTCCACCAAATTTTTTTTTTTTTTTTTTAGTAAAATAGTTCTGGGGAGCTTCAGTGCGGCTAAAACCCGCCCGCCGTGAGGGGGTCGTTCCCAGACCCCCCCACCCCAACCAGGGCTTTAGTCACCACCACCATTACAAACATTTTTGTTTATTTGCCTCTCACATTTCTGGAAGTCCTCCCTCGGGGAAATTGAGGTTTGTTTTGTAGTCATCATCATTATCGGCACAAGACAAAGTTCTGACCCGCCAGATTGAAAGATTGTCAACAAAGATGAGTCACTCTCTGCCTTAAACAGATGGCTATTGTCAACAAAGATGAGTCACTCTCTGCCTTAAACAGATGGCTATTGTCAACAAAGATGAGTCACTCTCTGCCTTAAACAGATGGCTATCTCTAACACGTTCATGGGGGAGAGACGGAAATAAATTAAAGAAATAAATAATACACAATCTGACAGATAGGCGACACACAGTTGCCTCTTGCTTTATTATCACAAGTCAGAACGCTCTCAGCGCCAGCTTCAACAAAGACTGTCAACAAAGATGAGTCACTCTCTGCCTTAAACAATGGCTATAATGTGTTCACGGGGACAGATGGAAAAATAAATAAATAAATAAAAACAGTCTGACACATGTGACCCACAGACGATGTCACAGAGCCACTAGGTATTAAAAACCAGCTTAATTGTTTTCTTTGTGCTTCATTGGCCTCTACTGGCGGTTGGCTCTCACTGCGGTATTGTATCACTTCCTGTTCCGGAGCACAGCGGTGTTTTTCTGTATCTGTTAGCTGTTTAATCTGCGCAGTTAGATTGATCTAGTTATCTAGATTACGATTTGTTTCCCAGTGTAATCTTTACGTGCCTTAATTAAAGCACTCCTTCTGCTGAATCACCTCTAAATTATTTACACATTATTCACTTTGCGTGTTTTTAGGAATCCGCTAGCTTAGCGTAGCTACTAGCTCTTAGCCGATTTAGCATGGCGGCTTCTCCTGTCTCTCCCGCACTTTTCTGCTCTGGGTGTGAAATGTTTAGTTATTCCTCGGCCTCCTTTAGCAGTAACGGTACTTGTAATAAGTGTAGCTTATTCGTAGCTTTGGAGGCCAGGCTGGGCGAATTGGAGACTCGGCTCCGCACCGTGGAAAATTCTACAGCTAGCCAGGCCCCTGTAGTCGGTGCGGACCAAGGTAGCTTAGCCGCCGTTAGTTACCCCCTGGCAGATCCCGAGCAGCCGGGAAAGCAGGCTGACTGGGTGACTGTGAGGAGGAAGCGTAGCCCTAAACAGAAGCCCCGTGTACACCGCCAACCTGTTCACATCTCTAACCGTTTTTCCCCACTCGACGACACACCCGCCGATGATCAAACTCTGGTTATTGGCGACTCTGTTTTGAGAAATGTGAAGTTAGCGACACCAGCAACCATAGTCAATTGTCTTCCGGGGGCCAGAGCAGGCGACATTGAAGGAAATTTGAAACTGCTGGCTAAGGCTAAGCGTAAATTTGGTAAGATTGTAATTCACGTCGGCAGTAATAACACCCGGTTACGCCAATCGGAGGTCACTAAAATTAACATGTATAACTTTGCAAAAACAATGTCGGACTCTGTAGTTTTCTCTGGGCCCCTCCCCAATCGGACCGGGAGTGACATGTTTAGCCGCATGTTCTCCTTGAATTGCTGGCTGTCTGAGTGGTGTCCAAAAAATGAGGTGGGCTTCATAGATAATTGGCAAAGCTTCTGGGGAAAACCTGGTCTTGTTAGGAGAGACGGCATCCATCCCACTTTGGATGGAGCAGCTCTCATTTCTAGAAATCTGGCCAATTTTCTTAAATCCTCCAAACCGTGACTATCCAGGGTTGGGACCAGGAAGCAGAGTTGTAGTCTTACACACCTCTCTGCAGCTTCTCTCCCCCTGCCATCCCCTCATTACCCCATCCCCGTAGAGACGGTGCCTGCTCCCAGAAAACCAATAACCAGCAAAAATCTTTTTAAGCATAAAAATTCAAAAAGAAAAAATAATATAGCACCTTCAACTGCACCACAGACTAAAACAGTTAAATGTGGTCTATTAAACATTAGGTCTCTCTCTTCTAAGTCCCTGTTGGTAAATGATATAATAATTGATCAACATATTGATTTATTCTGCCTAACAGAAACCTGGTTACAGCAGGATGAATATGTTAGTTTAAATGAGTCAACACCCCCGAGTCACACTAACTGTCAGAATGCTCGTAGCACGGGCCGGGGTGGAGGATTAGCAGCAATCTTCCATTCCAGCTTATTAATTAATCAAAAACCCAGACAGAGCTTTAATTCATTTGAAAGCTTGACTCTTAGTCTTGTCCATCCAAATTGGAAGTCCCAAAAACCAGTTTTATTTGTTATTATCTATCGTCCACCTGGTCGTTACTGTGAGTTTCTCTGTGAATTTTCAGACCTTTTGTCTGACTTAGTGCTTAGCTCAGATAAGATAATTATAGTGGGTGATTTTAACATCCACACAGATGCTGAGAATGACAGCCTCAACACTGCATTTAATCTATTATTAGACTCTATTGGCTTTGCTCAAAAAGTAAATGAGTCCACCCACCACTTTAATCATATCTTAGATCTTGTTCTGACTTATGGTATGGAAATAGAAGACTTAACAGTATTCCCTGAAAACTCCCTTCTGTCTGATCATTTCTTAATAACATTTACATTTACTCTGATGGACTACCCTGCAGTGGGGAATAAGTTTCATTACACTAGAAGTCTTTCAGAAAGCGCTGTAACTAGGTTTAAGGATATGATTCCTTCTTTATGTTCTCTAATGCCATATACCAACACAGTGCAGAGTAGCTACCTAAACTCTGTAAGGGAGATAGAGTATCTCGTCAATAGTTTTACATCCTCATTGAAGACAACTTTGGATGTTGTAGCTCCTCTGAAAAAGAGAGCTTTAAATCAGAAGTGTCTGACTCCGTGGTATAACTCACAAACTCGTAGCTTAAAGCAGATAACCCGTAAGTTGGAGAGGAAATGGCGTCTCACTAATTTAGAAGATCTTCACTTAACCTGGAAAAAGAGTCTGTTGCTCTATAAAAAAGCCCTCCGTAAAGCTAGGACATCTTTCTACTCATCACTAATTGAAGAAAATAAGAACAACCCCAGGTTTCTTTTCAGCACTGTAGCCAGGCTGACAAAGAGTCAGAGCTCTATTGAGCTGAGTATTCCATTAACTTTAACTAGTAATGACTTCATGACTTTCTTTGCTAACAAAATTTTAACTATTAGAGAAAAAATTACTCTTAACCATCCCAAAGACGTATCGTTATCTTTGGCTGCTTTCAGTGATGCCGGTATTTGGTTAGACTCTTTCTCTCCGATTGTTCTGTCTGAGTTATTTTCATTAGTTACTTCATCCAAACCATCAACATGTTTATTAGACCCCATTCCTACCAGGCTGCTCAAGGAAGCCCTACCATTATTTAATGCTTCGATCTTAAATATGATCAATCTATCTTTGTTAGTTGGCTATGTACCACAGGCTTTTAAGGTGGCAGTAATTAAACCATTACTTAAAAAGCCATCACTTGACCCAGCTATCTTAGCTAATTATAGGCCAATCTCCAACCTTCCTTTTCTCTCAAAAATTCTTGAAAGGGTAGTTGTAAAACAGCTAACTGATCATCTGCAGAGGAATGGTCTATTTGAAGAGTTTCAGTCAGGTTTTAGAATTCATCATAGTACAGAAACAGCATTAGTGAAGGTTACAAATGATCTTCTCAGTGCTGCTTTTGATACTGTTGACCATAAAATTTTATTACAGAGATTAGAGCATGCCATAGGTATTAAAGGCACTGCGCTGCGGTGGTTTGAATCATATTTGTCTAATAGATTACAATTTGTTCATGTAAATGGGGAATCTTCTTCACAGACTAAAGTTAATTATGGAGTTCCACAAGGTTCTGTGCTAGGACCAATTTTATTCACTTTATACATGCTTCCCTTAGGCAGTATTATTAGACAGTATTGCTTAAATTTTCATTGTTACGCAGATGATACCCAGCTTTATCTATCCATGAAGCCAGAGGACACACACCAATTAGCTAAACTGCAGGATTGTCTTACAGACATAAAGACATGGATGACCTCTAATTTCCTGCTTTTAAACTCAGATAAAACTGAAGTTATTGTACTTGGCCCCACAAATCTTAGAAACATGGTGTCTAACCAGATCCTTACTCTGGATGGCATTACCCTGACCTCTAGTAATACTGTGAGAAATCTTGGAGTCATTTTTGATCAGGATATGTCATTCAAAGCGCATATTAAACAAATATGTAGGACTGCTTTTTTGCATTTACGCAATATCTCTAAAATCAGAAAGGTCTTGTCTCAGAGTGATGCTGAAAAACTAATTCATGCATTTATTTCCTCTAGGCTGGACTATTGTAATTCATTATTATCAGGTTGTCCTAAAAGTTCCCTAAAAAGCCTTCAGTTAATTCAAAATGCTGCAGCTAGAGTACTGACGGGGACTAGAAGGAGAGAGCATATCTCACCCATATTGGCCTCTCTTCATTGGCTTCCTGTTAATTCTAGAATAGAATTTAAAATTCTTCTTCTTACTTATAAGGTTTTGAATAATCAGGTCCCATCTTATCTTAGGGACCTCGTAGTACCATATCACCCCAATAGAGCGCTTCGCTCTCAGACTGCAGGCTTACTTGTAGTTCCTAGGGTTTGTAAGAGTAGAATGGGAGGCAGAGCCTTCAGCTTTCAGGCTCCTCTCCTGTGGAACCAGCTCCCAATTCAGATCAGGGAGACAGACACCCTCTCTACTTTTAAGATTAGGCTTAAAACTTTCCTTTTTGCTAAAGCTTATAGTTAGGGCTGGATCGGGTGACCCTGAACCATCCCTTAGTTATGCTGCTATAGACGTAGACTGCTGGGGGGTTCCCATGATGCACTGTTTCTTTCTCTTTTTGCTCTGTATGCACCACTCTGCATTTAATCATTAGTGATCGATCTCTGCTCCCCTCCACAGCATGTCTTTTTCCTGGTTCTCTCCCTCAGCCCCAACCAGTCCCAGCAGAAGACTGCCCCTCCCTGAGCCTGGTTCTGCTGGAGGTTTCTTCCTGTTAAAAGGGAGTTTTTCCTTCCCACTGTAGCCAAGTGCTTGCTCACAGGGGGTCGTTTTGACCGTTGGGGTTTTACATAATTATTGTATGGCCTTGCCTTACAATATAAAGCGCCTTGGGGCAACTGTTTGTTGTGATTTGGCGCTATATAAAAAAATTGATTGATTGATTGATTGATTAAATTTAATTGTTTGGGCACGATACACTGAATGAGTGAAGTCTGAGATGCATTTTCAGTCTGAGTACTCCGTCTGTGAGGTTATAGCAACATGATTACTGTCATGCTGATGACATGCAGCTATACTGCAGACGCCCACTGACGGTCTGGAATGAATTTGAAGCCTGTGTGATGAAAGAGACCGGCCGGCTTTGTCCAATATATAAATTCACATCATACATGACCATTACCAGTAGATTCTTCTGCAAAAAACGTAAAAGTCTTTGACCTGTCATTATCTTTTGATTTACATATTAGGAACTGACTGAACACAAATGCAACATTATTTGTCGAATAAATAATCAGCTGTGGTTTTGGACACAGATGGACAAACTCACAAGCAGCTGTGGCGTGGCGATGCGTTCCTCCGCGTTGACAGTCAAAGGTTTAGGTGGCGTGGCGATGCGTTCCTCCGCGTTGACAGTCAAAGGTTTAGGTGGCGTGGCGATGCGTTCCTCCGCGTTGACAGTCAAAGGGTTAGGTGGCGTGGCGATGCGTTCCTCCGCGTTGACAGTCAAAGGGTTAGGTGGCGTGGCGATGCGTTCCTCCGCGTTGACAGTCAAAGGGTTAGGTGGCGTGGCGATGCGTTCCTCCGCATTGACAGTCAAAGGTTTAGGTGGCGTGGCGATGCGTTCCTCCGCATTGACAGTCAAAGGTTTAGGTGGCGTGGCGATGCGTTCCTCCGCATTGACAGTCAAAGGTTTAGGTGGCGTGGCGAAGCGTTCCTCCGCATTGACAGTCAAAGGTTTAGGTGGCGTGGGGATGTGTTCCTCCGTGTTGACAAAGGTTTAGGTGACATGGCGATGCGTTCCTCTGTGTTGACAGTCAAAGGTTTAGGTGGCGTGGGGATGTGTTCCTCCGTGTTAACAGTCAAAGGTTTAGGTGACGTGGCGATGCGTTGCCCCGTGTTGACAGTCAAAGGTTTAGGTGACGTGGCGATGCGTTCCTCTGTGTTGACAGTCAAAGGTTTAGGTGGAGTAGGGATGTGTTCCTCTGTGTTGACAGTCAAAGGTTTAGGTGGAGTGGGGATGTGTTCCTCTGTGTTGACAGTTAAAGGTTTAGGTGACGTGGCGATGCGTTCCTCCGTGTTGACAGTCAAAGGTTTAGGTGGAGTGGGGATGTGTTCCTCTGTGTTGACAGTCAAAGGTTTAGGTGACGTGGTGTTCCTCCATGTTGACAGTCAAAGGTTTAGGTGGAGTGGGGATGTGTTCCTCCCTGTTGACAGTTAAAGGTTTAGGTGGCGTGTGGCTTAGTGGTAAGCACTGTTGCCAACCACCAGGTCGTTCCCATGGTGATGGCACAACGACAGCTCTAAACCGTTGTGGTACCTTTTGAACTCCTCTTGCTGCTACCTTGAAGGTGATCCTGGGTATTTGGGAAGGGGTCCTGTCAGATGACACAGTCAAGATTCACTGTGACGACTCTGATGTGGCATATCCTTGGACCGGTGTCAAAGACCGAACGGTCCCCCTAAAAATTGGTCTGCCCTGCCTTCACTGCACATGCATCATTTGGGACCACAGCAGCACGTCTGAGTCTGACTCTCTGAGTCTGACTCTCTGCACCCAAAGCAATCAAAGGGAATAATGTGATTATTAACCATCAGATGACAAAGTAAAACCTCTTAAATCATTTTAAAGTCAGTTTGAAGCAGAAAACGAGGCGACAAACAGTGAATTGCTGCTGACACTCAGAAATGACGATGGTGACAGCCTTACGATAAATATGAATGAAATTGGTCAACTGGTTCTTGGGATGTTGCCCGAACAAGCGAAAACGGACGGACGGACATGCTGATCGCTCGCTATACCCCCCCCCCCCCCACAATTCATACTGGGAGGATAAAAATGTGGTTTATAAAAGAAACATGGAACTTTTGTGCAACAAACTTACCTGTATAGCCCCGCCCAGTCACCTCCCAGCACTGACGTCAGCTTAGGACCCGTCTGATCCAGCGTGGACATGAAGTCGTCCTGACTAAACACTCGGACCTGAGGGGGAGTCTGAGGACACAAAGGATTCAGATGGCCTTCAGAGTCACTAAAGTCTTTTCTGTGATGCTCTGATAATTCGCTGTTACCTTCCAAGGCATCACAGACCTCTGCAGCGGCATCAGAGCAGCCATGTAGCGCTCCTGAGACACGACACAAAGTCACAAATCCGGTCAAAGTTCAAGCAGCTAAAGCACAAAAACATGTCCTCTCTGACGCCAGGCTTGCGATGACCGACAGGCGTTCGGTGGTGATTTCGGGCTCATGTTGAACGACGGGCGTTCGGTGGTGATTTCGGGCTCATGTTGAACGACGGGCGTTCGGTGGTGATTTCGGGCTCATGTTGAACGGCAGGCGTTCGGTGGTGATTTGAGGCTCGTGTTGACCGACAGAAGTTCAGTGTTGATTGATGAGCATTCGGTGTTGATTTCGGGCTCGTGCTGACCGACGGGTGTTCGGTGATGATTTCGGGCTCGTGTTGACCGACAGGAGTTCACTGTTTATTGATGAGCATTCGGTGGTGATTTCGGGCTCATGGTGAACAACAGGCGTTCGGTGATGATTTTGGGCTCGTGTTGACCGACAGGAGTTCAGTGTTGATTGATAAGCGTTCGGTGTTGTTTTCGGGCTCATGTTGACTGACAGGCGTTTAATCCGAATTTTGGGCTTGTGTTGACTGAGAGGTGTTTGGTGTTGATTTCAGGCTCGTGCTGATTGATGGGCGTTTAGTGCTGATTAAAGGCCCAGTCACACCTTGACAATTTAGCCTGCATATACCGCCTTTATTGAAAATGCTGGCATACGCAGGTGTACATCTAATAAATTAATGTAGCTGTCACACCTTGACAACTTAATCAGTGGATATCAACAGCACCGTTTCCACTGAGTGGTTCGGAATGTTGCTGCACGGTATTATACGTCAGAACGGTTAAGTCTGGCTTGGTTTGTGTTTCCACTGCCGGGAGAACACTTTTCTTTGGCAGGTGGAAAACTTGAATATTGACAAGCACATCACCGGTGTCGAAACCATGATCAAATGGAGTCAAGTGTGCAAAGTGCCCCTGTGAAAACAATGATCTGATGGAGCCAAGTGCGCAAAGAGCCGGTGACGAAACCATGATCTGACGGAGCCAAGTGCGCAAATAGCCGGTGAAGAAACCATGATCTGACGGAGTCAAGTGCGCAATGTTCCGGTGTCAAAACCATGATCTGACGGAGCCAAGTGCGCAAAGACCTGGTGATGAAACATGATCTGATGGAGCCAAGTGCGCAATGGGTCGGTTTAAAAACCAAGATCTGATGGCGCTGAGTGCGCAAAGTGCCGGTGTCAAAACCATGATCTGATGGAGCCAAGTGTGCAACGGGTCAGTTTCAAAACCATGATCTGATGGAGCAGTGCGTAAAGTGCTGGTGATGAAACCATGATCCAATGGAGTCAAGTGCGCAAAGGGCCGGTGATGAAACCATGATCTAATGGAGGCAAGTGCGCAAAGTGCCGGTCTCAAAACAATGATCTGATGGACCTGTGTGCGCAAATCGCTGGTGTCGAAACCATGATCTGATGGAGCCAAGTGCGCAAAGTGCCGGTGTTGAAACCATAACCTAATGGAGGCAAGTGCGCAAAGTGCCGGTCTCAAAACAATGATCTGATGGACCCGTGTGCGCAAATCTCTGGTGTCGAAACCATGATCTGATGGAGCCAAGTGCGCAAAGTGCCGGTGTTGAAACCATGATCTAATGGAGGCAAGTGCGCAAAGTGCCGGTCTCAAAACAATGATCTGATGGACCCGTGTGCGCAAATCGCTGGTGTCGAAACCATGATCTGATGGAGCCAAGTGCGCAAAGGGCCGGTGTCAAAACCATGATCTGATGGAGCCAAGTGCGCAAAGGGCCAGTGACGAAACCATGATCTGATGGGCCCATGTGCGCAAAGGACCGGTGTCAAGACTATGATCTGATGGAGCAAAGTGCGCAAAGTGCCGGTGATGAAACCATGATCTAATGGAGGCAAGTGCGCAAAGTGCCGGTCTCAAAACAATGATCTGATGGACCCATGTGCGCAAATCTCTGGTGTCAAAACCATGATCTGATGGAGCCAAGTGCGCAAAGGGCCAGTGACGAAACCATGATCTGATGGGCCCATCAATCAATCAATCAATTTTTTTATATAGCGCCAAATCACAACAAACAGTTGCCCCAAGGCGCTTTATATTGTAAGGCAAGGCCATACAATAATTATGTAAAACCCCAACGGTCAAAACGACCCCCTGTGAGCAAGCACTTGGCTACAGTGGGAAGGAAAAACTCCCTTTTAACAGGAAGAAACCTCCAGCAGAACCAGGCTCAGGGAGGGGCAGTCTTCTGCTGGGACTGGTTGGGGCTGAGGGTCCTTTGCCCATGTGCGCAAAGGACCGGTGTCAAGACTATGATCTGATGGAGCAAAGTGCGCAAAGTGCCGGTGATGAAACCATGATCTGATGGAGCCAATTGTAGTGCTGGTGTAGCACAAAGATAACAATTTGTAAGTATTAACGAGCTGTCGCTGAGAAAATCATGCGGGGGTGTCCCGATGACCCGGCTCAGATTTTGATGAAATTTTCACCAATTACCCTTCAAACAGATTGATTAGGGGGCAGCACTGTGGCTTAGTGGTTAGCACTGTTGCCTTACAATGAGAAGGTCACGGGTTCGATTCTCACCTGTGGCCTTTGTGTGGAGTTTGCGTGTTCTCTCTGTGTTTGAGTGGGTTCTCTCCGGGTGCTCCGGCTTCTTCCCATATTAAAAAGTCACGCAGGTTAGGTAGATTGGAAACTTTAAATTGTCCGTAGGTGTGCCTGCGGGTGTGAATGTGTTTGTTTGCCTGTATGTAGCTCTGTGACAGACTGGCGTCCTGTCCTCGGTGTACCCCGCCTTGCGCACCTTGACTGCTGGGATAGATTCAGCCACCTGCCACCCTTAATTGGACTAACCAGTTGAAGATGAGTGTGTGAGTGTCAATTGATTAGGCATTGGTAAAGTTTGTTTCTTCAGCAGACAAAATTTTATCCCATTTTTGGGAAATTCTAAATTTGATGTCAAAACACCCTGAGAAGCTGTGACATTAAAATATACAATAAAAATGCCAAACTTTGACAAAGCAATTTTCAAATCCGAGCACGTGGTTTGAAAAAACTGAGCATGAGGCATCATCAGGGAAACTCTAAACCAATGTCCATTCAGTGGAACTTTTCCTTATATTTTCTATAATCAACACTGAATTTTATAAGTGGACACTTTTAGGACCAAATCCTGGTGAGCAGGAAATTTGAAAATCCTCATATATTAGTCAATATTTTGCCTGTTTCAGTAAATAAGGCATCATTTCACCTGTTTTACAATATGGGGAGTTCATTTATGCAATTAGTTTTATGATCAGAAGTCAAGGTCATTGACAAAGGTCAAGATTCTGCAATTTCTTTTTGCCAATTTTCCATATTCAGCAGTATGTATTACATCCAGAATTGATAATATTGGGCTTTTAATGAATCAATATGATAGAAGAGATTATTACTTTTATATTGATATGTAATATGACTGGTGTTTAACAGATTTCAGCTCTTTAATGTCAGCAAAGTAAGGTTCTTTGAAATCCCACTCGATTTCATCAAATTTGAATTTCCTCATTATTCCAGTCAATACTTTACCCATTTATATGTTTTCAGATATAGGGAGTGGAATTATGTGGTTAATAATCAGAGGCTAAGGTCACTGCATAATTCCAAGGTCAATCTCCAAAAAGAAAGACTTTTTTTTTGCTTTTTGGACAGAAAAAGAAAGTGTCAGAATACCGGTACTGTATCACATAATCACATGTCTTAATTGTGAAAGCAAAATAATTGTCTTCATGTGACGCCATGTTTATTTCATATTATATTATTATTTCATATTGTGTTCATCACTGTGGGAATGCACATGCTTAATCCAGAGACTGTTCATGCAGTTTGCGCAAAAGACTGACATGTTTCTGTCTGACTCAGGGGGACACAGAGTCTGTTCTGATCACGTTGAACTGCAGCTTTGAGACAAAAACATCTCGTTCAGCGTTTAGGTGATGTCATCTTCAGATAGCTACCAGTATCAGTTTGGGGAGAAGAGCTCATGAGAACTTGTGCACGAACACTGTCCTGACATGTGTGCATAAGTGCTGATTCACACACACACACACACACACACACACACACACACACACACACACACACACACACACACACACACACACACACTTGCTGTGTGCTGTTCGTTGGTGTGTCCAAAGCCCTTTGTATAATAAACCTGTTAATTTTGACAGTCAACCTCCTGACTCTTCCTCCCATGACAGCCAGAGGCCGTTTGGTCCAAAGTTTGAAATTTTGCCTCCACATACTTTTGTTTAGCTAAGCTAAACGCCATTATGAATATAACAAACTAGACCATCTTTCTGTGTCATCATTCAAACAGAAATCATTTGTAGTCACAGATGTTAATGCTATAATTTTAAGAAAAAAGAACATTTACCACGCCTAATCAATCTATTTGAAGGGTAATTGGTGAAATTTCATCAAAATCCGAGTCAGGGCCATTGGGACACCTACACTGCCACACGCATGATTTTCTCAGAGACAGCTCATTAAAACTATAGATATCATGAACTAAATCACAAGTCTAGGAATGATTGCTGAAGCTGATAAATCAATACCCAATATTCCTCCTATCTTTTAATTCCAATCATGTTTATATATATATATATATATATATATATACATACACAAGGTCTGTCCATAAAGTATCGTACCTTTTTATTTATTTTTTTTTAACTATATGGATTTGATTCATATGTTTTCACGTCAGACAAGCTTGAACCCTCGTGCGCATGCGTGAGTTTTTCCACGCCTGTCGGTGATGTCATTCGCCTGTGAGCACTCCTTGTGGAAGGAGTGGTCCTGCCCCGTCGTCGGATTTTCATTGTCTGGAAATGGCGGAATGATTTGGGGTTTTTTTCCTTCAGAATTTTTTCAGAAGCTGTTAGAGACTGGCACCTGGAAACTATTCGAAAAATTTATCTGGCGGGCTTCACAGAGAATAAGGTCAGTTAATACTGCTTTAAGGACCCCTTTAAGGACGCTCAGCGCGCCGCGCTCCGAGCTGCAATGACACAGCACAAGCCACCGGACCATTTCTGAGCTGATGGCTCTGTGGATATGAGACCGTGGTGTGCTCTTTCTCTGGTTATCACAAGAGCTGGACATCAGCCATTTTCCGGGAGATTTCACTTTTAACAAGAGATTTTGTCATGGAAAGCCGCGCGGAGGCTTCGCACGTCACGACCGATTCGCTTTGGAAGCGAGACAAAGGAACACCTCCGTTTCAGCATGTTAGGACAAGTTTGGACATGTCCAGCTCTCCACAATTTCACTGATACTTACTGGACTGGTAAGCATTGAAAGCCGAGATAGACATGTCCAAACTTGTCCTCTGACACGCCGAAACGGAGGTGTTCCTTTGTCTCGCTTCCAAAGCGAAACCTCCGCGCAGCTTTCCATGACAAAATCTCTTGTTAAAAGTGAAATCTGCCGGAAAATGGCTGATGTCCAGCTCTTGTGATAACCAGAGAAAGAGCACACGACAGTCTCGTATCCACAGAGCCATCAGCTCAGAAATGGTCCGGTGGCTTGTGTCGTGTCGTCGCAGCTCGGAGCGCGGCGTGCTGAGCGTCCTTAAAGCTGTACTAACTGACCTTATACTCTGTGAAGCCCGTAAAATTTTCACCGAAAGCCAGATAAATTTTTCAAATAGTTTCCAGGTGCCAGTCTCTAACAGCTACTACAGGAGCCAGATTGATGAAGAGTACTGTTTGTCACTCATTAAGTCCATGCCTCAGAGACTGCAAGCTGTTATAAAAGCCAGAGGTGGTGCAACAAAATACTAGTGATGTGTTGGAGCGTTCTTTTGTTTTTCATGATTCCATCATTTTTTCCTCAGAATTGAGTGATTCCATATTTTTTCCCTCTGCTTGGTCTAAAAAAGTAACCATTACTGACTGCCACAATTATTTTTCCTGATTTCTTATAGTGTTTCTTAAAGCCAGAAAGTTACCATTTGAAATGACTTTAGTTTTGTGTCATGTCTGTGATCTGCTTTTTTTCTACAAAATTAAACAACTGAATGAACATCCTCCGAGGCCGGTGATTCTATCATTTTTGCCAGGGGTTGTACCAGCCCTGCTGCCATGAAACCAAAATGAATAAATCCTCGACGTCCTCAACGGAGAAAGCATGCAACACGCCAAGACCCCCAGGAGTCGAGGACATAGCCCGCAGGATACGCTCCATCTGACAGGTAGGATCCCCCGGTCCTGACCTTCTTGTAGAAAAAATGGTGTTAATAGCATTCAGAGACCAGCTGATCAATTCCATGGTTAATCCAATAGTAGTCCAATAGATCCAGAATCCAATATAGTTTTGAGGAATTCACAGTCTAGTGAAGTAGGGACTTGAAGGTTAAAGGCAGAGAGATAAGGGAGAGTGGAGGAGATGCGACCGCCCTCGTCGGAGTCCCAAGCTGTTTACTGTATTGTTACAAGTATTATTATTATTGCTTTATTTTTGCACATGCTGTTTGCTGCACATTTTCCTCTACTCGCACTCATCTTGTGTGTTTTTTAAGAGCTGACATAACATGTGAATTCCTCCACAGTGAGATCAATAAAGTCTTATCTTATTTACAATTCTGCAGTTAAGATCCTGAAATTAATAAAGTTCACATGATTGTTTAACAAATTCCTTGGTTAGAACAGCCAAACCAAATACACAGCAATTCAGTATCCCTCAGCAGATTGGAACAATCACAAAGCTGAACACATACACGGTTGTACGTGTAATTGTCCTTATTGTTAGTGAGTAAATGTCCATGTGCGAATGTCCATTATGGAGAAGCACGTAGGTAAGTTGGTGTTCAGTCTAGTGAGATGGGGAGGGGACAGAGCACAGGCTGCGACAGCCCCCCACTGGACCAGTGAAGACGTTGCAGATGTTGTAAGTTCCTCCGGCTCCGAGCTGTTTGTCCAGTAGCTCGCCATCCTTCCAACCCTAGCAGGGTCACCTGGACAATTCCATCAGAGTTCAGTGTGCAGCAAACTACACAGCTCCAGCCTCCCGGACAGATGTTATCTGCAGCAGCTCTGTTACCTGGCTTCCCCTCCACACATCCAATGACAGGAAGCCAGAGCAGGCTTATATAATCACTCCGCGCAATCCAGTTGGCTGAACACTACCCTGCGACTCGAGTCACATGATGGTGATGCGTTAAAGGGCTAGGAAAGTGTGGGAAAAATACTAAACTGCTCTTACAAAGCAGATTTTATCTTGTTACACAAGTTCGCAAATTGCCGGAGTCAAAAACATGATCTGATGGAGCCAAGTACGTAAAGTGCCGGTGATGAAACCATGATCTAATGGAGCAAAGTGCACAAAGTGTAGGTGTCAAAACAATGATCTGATGGCGCCAAGTGTCGTGTCAAAACCATGATATGATGGAGCCAGGTGCGCAAAGTGCCGGTGACAAAACCTTGATCTGATGGAGCCAAGTGCACAAAGTGCCGGTTTCGAAACCACGATCTGATGGAGCCAAGTACGTAAAGTGCCGGTGATGAAACCATGCTCTAATGGAGCAAAGTGCAGGTGTCAAAACAATGATCTGATGGCGCCAAGTGTCGTGTCAAAACCATGATATGATGGAGCCAGGTGCGCAAAGTGCCGGTGACAAAACCTTGATCTGATGGAGCCAAGTGCCCAAAGTGCCGGTTTCGAAACCATGATCTGATGGAGCCAAGTACGTAAAGTGACGGTGATGAAACCATGATCTAATGGAGCAAAGTGCACAAAGTGCCGGTGTCAAAACAATGATCTGATGGCGCCAAGTGTCGTGTCAAAACCATGATATGATGGAGCCAGGTGCGCAAAGTGCCGGTGACGAAACCATGATCTAATAATGGAGCCAAGTGCACAAAGTACCGGTGACGAAACCATGATCTAACGGAGCCAAGTGCGCAAAGTGCCGGTGTCGAAACCATGATCTGATGGAGCCAAGTGTGAAAAGGGCCCCTGTGGAAACCATGATCTGATGGAGCCAAGTACGCAAAGGGCCGGTGACGAAACCATGATCTAATGGAGCCATGTGCGCAAAGTGCCATTGTCAAAACCATGACCTGATGGAGCCAGGTGCACAAAGTGCCGGTGATGAAACCATGATCTAATAGAGCCAAGTGCGCAAAGTGCCAGTGTCGAAACCATGATCCGATGGAACCAAGTGCGCGAAGTTCCCCTGTGGAAACCATGATCTGATGGAGCCAAGTAAGCAAAGTGCCAGTGTCAAAACACAGTCACCTTCCTAAGCTTCATTATCTCACACAATCAAGACAAACCTGACCCCGCTAAGGTCAAGGCCGTCACTGACTGGCCAGCTCCGTCTTCGTTTAAACAGTTACAACAGTTGCTAGGGTTTGCTATCTTTTACCGATGATTCATCCACGGGTTCAGTCAAGTTGCAGCTCCTCTCACCTCACTCACTTCCTCTTTCAGTGGACTCCTCAGGCCGACTCCGCATTCAATCTCCTTAAAAACCAGTTCGCCACTGCACCCATCCTTACTCAGCCGGACCCAGGATCGTCAGCTCAAAGTGGAAGTAGATGCCTCTGACTCTGGGCTAGGCGTGGTCCTATCCAGAGATCAGAGAGTGACAACAGAATCATCCATGCGCCTTTTCTTGTGGTGCCTCTCCCCTACTGAGAGGAACTATGAAGTGCCAGTGTCTCCACTCTTGCAGAGTGGAGACACTGGCTGGAGGGAGCCACAGTTACA
Organism: Thalassophryne amazonica; assembly: GCF_902500255.1. Classification (NCBI taxonomy): domain Eukaryota; kingdom Metazoa; phylum Chordata; class Actinopteri; order Batrachoidiformes; family Batrachoididae; genus Thalassophryne; species Thalassophryne amazonica. Next base: position 38,497,335 of record NC_047124.1, on the reverse strand, counting down.
TTTATTGTATGGACAGACCACCGCAACCTAGAATACATCCAGTCAGCCAAGCTGACTGGATGTATTCTAGGTTGAATGCCGTCAAGCCAGATGGTCACTGTTTTTTGGTAGTTTCAACTTCACCATCTCATACAGACCAGGCAGCAAGAACAGAAAACCGGATGCCCTCTCATGCCAGTACTCACCACCAAAGGAACCACAGAATCCTCCAGAGACCATCCTTCCCGATCCATGATTGTCGGGGTGCTGACCTTGGATATTGAGCGAGCTGTCCAGGAAGCCCTCACCCACCATCCTGATTCCGGGGGAGGGCCGCCCGGTCAGCTTTTCATGCCACACAAAACCAGATCCCAAGTCCTGTAGTTCTGTCATTCCTCCAAGTTGTCCTGCCACCCTGGAATCCATCGGACTTTGTAACTCCTCCGTCACCACTTCTGGTGGCCCACTGTCCAGTCAGACATAAGAGAGTTCGTGCAGGCCTGATCCATCTGTGCCAGGGGCAAGACATCTCACCAGCCTCCCGCTGGGCTGTGACAGCCGCTCCCAACTCCCGGCCATCCCTGGTCACACTTAGGTCTGGACTTTGTTTTACGGGACTTCCTCCATCCCAGGCAGTCCACTTTGTGTCCTTGCAGAAGCTCCCAACAGCCCAGGAGACCGCTGACCTCCTGGTCCTCCATGTGGTCAGGCTGCATGGTATCCCCCAGGACATTGTGTCTGACCGAGGGCCCCAGTTCACTTCGCAAGTGTGGCGAAGCTTCTGTGCTGCTCTTGGAGCCTCGGTCAGCCTGTCATCTGGGTTTCATCCCCAGACCAACGGGCAGGCAGAGCGGGTGAACCAGGACTTCGAGGCCACCCTCCGGTGTGTTTCAGCCTCACACCCAACGGACTAGAGTCTTCATCTACCCTGGGTGGAGTACGCCCACAGTTCTCAAGTTTCTTCAGCCACCGGACTTTCCCCCTTTGAAGCCTGTCTAGGCTATCAACCCCCTCTATTACGATCTCAGGAAGTTGATATATTCATTCCATCTGTCCAACTCCACCTCAGGAGGTGCTGTCGGGTGTGGAAGACTGCCTGTTCTGCCCTGCTGAAGACCAAGACCCGGATGCAGAGCCATGCTGACCAGTACCAGACCCCTGCCCCCGACTATCAGCCCGGGCAGGAGGTGTGGCTTTCATCGTGGGACATTCCTCTGCAAACGGACGCTCCCAAGCTGTCACCCAGATTTATCGGGCCATTGTCAATAGACCGTAGGGTGGTCAACCCTTCTGCTGTTCGACTCCGGCTGCCCCGTTCGCTGCGGATCCACCCGGTCTTCCATGTTTCCCGGCTGCAGCCAGTGCACTCCAGCCCTCTGTGTCCTCCAGCTCCTCTGCCACCTCCTGCCCGGATAGTGGACGGTCATCCAGCCTGGACCGTCAGGAAGATTCTGGACGTTCATCATCAGAGATGGGGTTTCCACTATCTTGTGGACTAGGAGGGTTATGGACCTGAAGAACGCTCCTGGGTCAAGCGGGGCCTCATCCTGGACCCTTTCCTGATCCAGGACTTCTACCGGGACCATCCTGATCGTCCTGGTAGGTCGCCTAGGGGCTCCCATTGGGGGGGTACTGTTGTGGGCTGCCTGTTCCTGCTGCTGCTGTTTCTCTCTCTTCTGCACAGGTGGCGCGCCTCAAGCTGATCGACACACCTGCTCCTCATCTCATCAATCCATGCATATAAACCTTGGCTCTTCACTCCATCGTTGCCAGAAACTCAGCATATCTTTCATGGTAACTGGCCTCTCTTTTGTGCATTCCTACGCAGTGATTATTCTGAGCTCCCATGCTCTTTAGATTGGACACTGCAATTTTAGCTGCAGCTTGTCTGAGTTTCCAAGCTCAGCATTTTTGGTCTGTCATTTTTTTCCTACGGCTTGTCTGAGTTTCCAAGCTTAGTATTTTGTTTGCCGTTTCATAGCTTCAGCTCATTTCAACACTCTGGACTCAGCTAAGATAACCTGTCTCTTAATCTGACTGTGAATTTGTGTTGAGCTACTTCTGGAACTGACTCGGTTCGCGTGCTCAGCAATCCACTCCCCTGTGTATCTTCTCCAGATTCCACGTCGACAGCTTGCAGGCGGCCACCTGACTTCCGGATTGAATCATCCACTCAACACTATGGTTACAATACCACCTGGACTGTGCGGGCCCTGTCTCCATTTTGCAAGGCTGCCTCCTCCTCCTCCTCCATACAATCATTGTCAATAAACCAGTGTTCTGACTCACTCCATTCTTATTTCTGCTCCCAGCATTTGGGTTCTCTGTTCCACTCCGGGCCAAACCGTAACAGATCTGATGTAGCCAAGTGTGCAAATGGCCAATGTCGAAACCACGACCTGATGGAGCCAAGTGCACAAAGTGCCGGTGACAAAACCATAATCTGATGGAGCCAAGTGCACAAAGGGCATGCGTGGATAGTTGTTGTTTACTTCTAGGCATCTTATATATGCAACTCTGGAACCATCCCTAAACCCAAACAGTTCAACTGTCAACCCCACTGAGGTCCTTATGGGTCTCATTAACATAAGATCACTATCCTCAAAATCATTGTTGATTAATGATCTAATTATTGATCATCACTTAGATATGATTGGGTTATGTGAAACCTACAGCTGTCCGCCCCTTAAAAGAGGCCTGCCCACTGGCGTACACATTTAGTCACATTCCTCGTGATGTGAAGCAAGGTGGGGGTGTTGCTCTCATTATAAATGTAGGTTTAGCTTATTAGCTCTTGGGGGTCACAACCTATAACTCGTTGAGCATCTGATTTTCCGCTCTGCTCAGGATATTACACATTGCCAAGGTCAGAAGAATAAAAATCAGCCGTATTACTTTGTCACTGTATATAGTAGGTTGAAAAGTAGTAGGTTGAAAAGCTTTTTTTATAGAAAATGGACAGCATGTATATAAGTGATATTTACACAATCAGGGTAGTAAACAACATATACAAGAAATATAGTTGCTACATAATATTATACAGGAGTTAGCTTCTAAAACCTAAATATTCATACAGGGGAAGATTGTAGTATACATTTAGCTAGTCTGTAGACTTGTTGTAAAACTAAATTATAGCTCATAGGCTAAGCTATAAATATGGTTATTTTATTTTAGAAACAGAAGCTACTATGTAATATGTTTTAGCTATCTATCTAAAGTTCACCCTGCTAGCTTACTATAGGAAGACAAAATCCATACTCTACATGCTTTCTAATGGAAACCCAAAACTTAGATGCTATCTGTTGATATCTATTAAAGAACCCATAAACTGAAGAACCATTAAAAGTCTACACCATGTAAAATAAAAGTGTAAATCACGAAAGTAAGCAAACTCTAGCTAGATGAGCTACCGTTAATTAGCCAACTGTACTGTGCTAGCCAAAAGGTAAAACAAAGCCGGTAACTAGCATATAAAGTACAATAGCGTTGTTTAACCCTACAATAACAGTATTAACAAATACATATAACAACAAATGTAAACAAAAGTGTGTATTAACGTTAGCTTCCCAAACGTAATGTTATCTTAGACTATAAGCATGCATTACTGGCTACAAAGCGGACCTATTACTGTGATTTGATCAACAAAAACAAGCATAACGCGGTGACAACATTTATGCATGGACAACCACCTGTAGTTCGCTCTCCTTTTTCCAGAACAAGATTTCCCGGATTACTTTGAGAAGAAAATAGAAGACATTAGGTTAAACATATCCCAGCATGCCTTAATCCAGCCACTACACCCTGCTATTGAAGTGGGCGCCATTACTGAGGTATTAACTAGATTTACAGAATTTGATAGTATCTCACAAAGCATTCTGATGAAACCCGTAATGTCAACAAAAAGCACATGTTTATTTATACCAAATCAAATCAATTTTATTTATATAGCGCCAAATCACAACAAACAGTTGCCCCAAGGCGCTTTATATTGTAAGGCAAAAGCCATACAGTAATTACAGAAAAACCCCAACAGTCAAAACGACCCCCTGTGAGCAAGTACTTGGCAACAGTGGGAAGGAAAAACTCCCTTTTAACAAGAAGAAACCTCCAGCAGAACCAGGCTCAGGGAGGGGCAGTCTTCTGCTGGGACTGGTTGGGGCTGAGGGGAGAGAACCAGGAAAAAGACATGCTGTGGAAGGGACCAGAGATCGATCACTAATGATTAAATGCAGAGTGGTGCATACAGAGCAAAAAGAGAAAGAAACACTCAGTGCATCATGGGAACCCCCCAGCAGTCTAAGTCTATAGCAGCATAACTAAGGGATGGTTCAGGGTCACCTGATCCAGCCCGAACTATAAGCTTTAGCAAAAAGGAAAGTTTTAAGCCTAATCTTAAAAGTAGAGAGGGTGTCTGTCTCCCTGATCTGAATTGGGAGCTGGTTCCACAGGAGAGGAGCCTGAAAGTTGAAGGCTCTGCCTCCCATACCAACAAAACTGTTTAAGGACCTGTGGTCCACTCTTGGGCCGACTGTGCTGGAAATGATTAATCTTTCTTTAACTTCTGGATCTGTTCCTAAATGTTTCAAATCTGCAGTGATTAAAACATTACTTAAGAAACCTAATCTTGACCCTAGTGTATTGACAAACTATCGGCTGATATCAAATCTATCATTTTTCTCTAAAATTCTGGAAAAAGTGGTGTCACGGCAGCTTGTAGACTATCTTACTGAGAATAATCTCTTTGAGCCACTGCAGTCTGCTTTTAGAAAATATCATTCCACAGAGACGGCTCTCACTAAAGTGGTGACTGATCTTCTGCTTACAATGGATTCAGACACCACTACGGTTCTGGTGCTGTTAGATCTCAGTGCTGCATTTGATACAGTGGATCATCATATTCTACTTGATAGGCTGGAAAATCACTTTGGGATTACTGGGAGTGCCCTTGCTTGGCTGACGTCATACTTGACCAGTCCTTCTCACTGTGTTTTGTACAGCAAAACTACCTCTAACCTTAGTGACATGAAATTTGGGGTTCCACAGGAGTCTGTCTTAGGCCCCCTGCTTTTGTCCCTTTACATAGCACCCCTTGGGCACATATTGCAGCACTTTGGGATTAAGTTTCACTGCTATGCTGATGATACGCTATATAAATGAAAATAAATTGAGACTGAAATTGAAAGGGCCAGTGTCAAAACCATGATCAGACGGAGCAAAATGCGCAAAGCGCCCCTGTGGAAACCATGATCTGATGGAGCCAAGTGCACAAAGCGCCGGTGTCAAAACCATGACCTGATGGAGCCAAGTGTGCAAAGCGCCGGTGTCAAAACCATGACCTGATGGAGCCAAGTGCGCAAAGCGCCGGTGTCAAAACCATGATCTGATGGAGCCAAGTGCACAAAGCGCCGGTGTCAAAACCATGTCCTGATGGAGCCAAGTGTGCAAAGTGCCGGTATCGAAACCATGATCTGATGGAGCCAAGTGCGCAAAATGCCGGTGTCGAAACCATGATCTGATGGAGCCAAGTGCACAAAGTGCCGGTGTCGAAACCATGATCTGATGGAGCCAAGTGCACAAAGTGCCGGTGTCGAAACCATGACCTGATGGAGCCAAGTGCACAAAGTGCCAGTGTCGAAACCATGACCTGATGGAGCCAAGTGTGCAAAGTGTCGGTGTTAAAACCATGACCTGATGGAGCCAAGTGTGCAAAGTTTCAGTGTCGAAACCATGATCTGATGGAGCCAAGTGTGCAAAGGGCCGGTGTCGAAACCATGACCTGATGGAGCTTGTGAAGCAAAGTACCCCTGTGGAAACCATGAGCTGATGGAGCCAAGTGCGCAAAGTGCCCCTGGGGAAACCATGATCTACGGACCCAAGTGCGCAAAGGGCCGGTGTCGAAACCATGATCTGATGGAGCCAAGTGCACAAAGTGCTGGTGTCACAGACTGACATTTCTTCAGCCATGACAAGGAAGTATTTTTCAGACATTGTTTTCCAAGGAGGCTTTATGTGGATATACCTTTTCGTTCGACTGTGATGGTGAAATGAACAGGTAAGACTTTATATTTACTCCATGTGTAATGGTTTAATATTTGAAACAGTCTGTTCGTATGAGGACCGCAGCTTTCAGCCAATCAGTGCCCAGCATTAATGGAAGCATTTTGACTTATAAGTAAATTACAAGAAAAGTGTGTCAACAATCACATAACTTACTTTCAACTTGTGTCTCACATGTGCAGGACATATGAGACATACGCTGGCAAGCGTTGAACCACCCTTGATTTTCAAGGATTCAAGGATTCAAAAGAAGTTTATTGTCATATGCACATAGGAACATGTTCCCTGCACAATGAAATGTTTACTGCATTTTACCAATCCTAATTGCCAGTTAGGAGCAGAGGTCGCCTTTTTGGTGCCCGGGGACCAGCTCCAGATGTATATCCCTGCCATAGGTCACGAGCAGGGCTGAGCAAACCTTGACCGGCCTCATGATACACTTAAACAACAACACACATAAGCCGGTCCGGTACATGAACACACATAAAAGCACACACAAGGAAAGATTTGGGAAAAGAAAAACCTCCATTGCTGCTGTGTTGAACTCCCGCAGCACCACCGGAGAGCAAAAAAAACCCATAGCACAGAAAAACAGTCATAACAAAAACAAAAAAACACAACAGACGACAGACAACAGCCGAGACTTGGATGTGTCCAGTGTCCAGACAGACAGCCCGGAAAGGCCGCCCTTGAGGCGCCATCAGGCCTTATCTGTCCATCCTGGGGGGGGATCCCAGTCCTGAATCAGTCCACCAGAGTCTCAAGGTCCCACAGTCAACATCTCAGGACTGGGAAGGGAGGGAGGCAGGGGAAGACAAGGAGGCGGGGGAGATGAGGAGCGAGGCTATCAGGAGTGTTCTTCGGGAGGAGGATTTTATCCCAGCGGCCTTGAAGGACAGCTGGTGTTTGGAAACCAAATAGATATCCAGATTAACAGACGCCTGGCAGATTCCACAGTCTGAAACTTCAGAGTGGCTCCCAATACATCTAATACAGTACAGTTAAATGTGGTCTATTAAACATTAGGTCTCTCTCTTCTAAATCCCTGTTAGTAAATGATTTAATAATTGATCAACATATTGATTTATTCTGCCTTACAGAAACCTGGTTACAGCAGGATGAGTATGTTAGTTTAAATGATCAATCAATCAATCAATTTTATTTATATAGCGCCAAATCACAACAAACAGTTGCCCCAAGGCGCTTTATATTGTAAGGCAAGGCCATACAATAATTACATAAAAACCCCAACGGTCAAAACGACGCCCTGTGAGCAAGCACTTGGCGACAGTGGGAAGTCACACTAACTGCCAGAACACTGTTGTTAGGAGAGACGGCATCCATCCCACTTTGGATGGAGCAGCTCTCATTTCTAGAAATCTGGCCAATTTTCTTAAATCCTCCAAACCGTGACTATCCAGGGTTGGGACCAGGAAGCAGAGTTGTAGTCTTACACACCTCTCTGCAGCTTCTCTCCCCCTGCCATCCCCGTAGAGACGGTGCCTGCTCCCAGACCACCAATAACCAGCAAAAATCTATTTAAGCATAAAATTCAAAAAGAAAAAATAATATAGCACCTTCAACTGCACCACAGACTAAAACAGTTAAATGTGGTCTATTAAACATAGGTCTCTCTCTTCTAAGTCCCTGTTAGTAAATGATATAATAATTGATCAACATATTGATTTATTCTGCCTTACAGAAACCTGGTTACAGCAGGATGAATATGTTAGTTTAAATGAGTCAAAACCCCCGAGTCACACTAACTGTCAGAATGCTCGTAGCACGGGCCGAGGAGGACTAGCAGCAATCTTCCATTCCAGCTTATTAATTAATCAAAAACCCAGACAGAGCTTTAATTCATTTGAAAGCTTGTCTCTTAGTCTTGTCCATCCAAATTGGAAGTCCCAAAAACCAGTTTTATTTGTTATTATCTATCGTCCACCTGGTCGTTACTGTGAGTTTCTCTGTGAATTTTCGGACCTTTTTTCTGACTTAGTGCTTAGCTCAGATAAGATAATTATAGTGGGTGATTTTAACATCCACATAGATGCTGAGAATGACAGCCTCAACACTGCATTTAATCTATTATTAGACTCTATTGGCTTTGCTCAAAATGTAAATGAGTCCACCCACCACTTTAATCATATCTTAGATCTTGTTCTGACTTATGGTATGGAAATTGAAGACTTAACAGTATTCCCTGAAAACTCCCTTCTGTCTGATCATTTCTTAATAACATTTACATTTACTCTGATGGACTACCCAGCAGTGGGGAATAAGTTTCATTACACTAGAAGTCTTTCAGAAAGCGCTGTAACTAGGTTTAAGGATATGATTCCTTCTTTATGTTCTCTAATGCCATATACCAACACAGTGCAGAGTAGCTACCTAAACTCTGTGAGTGAGATAGAGTATCTCGTCAATAGTTTACATCCTCATTGAAGACAACTTTGGATGCTGTAGCTCCTCTGAAAAAGAGAGCCTTAAATCAGAAGTGCCTGACTCCGTGGTATAACTCACAAACTCGCAGCTTAAAGCAGATAACCCGTAAGCTGGAGAGGAAATGGCGTCTCACTAATTTAGAAGATCTTCACTTAGCCTGGAAAAAGAGTCTGTTGCTCTATAAAAAAGCCCTCCGTAAAGCTAGGACATCTTACTACTCATCACTAATTGAAGAAAATAAGAACAACCCCAGGTTTCTTTTCAGCACTATAGCCAGGCTGACAAAGAGTCAGAGCTCCATTGAGCCGAGTATTCCTTTAACTTTAACTAGTAATGACTTCATGACTTTCTTTGCTAATAAAATTTTAACTATTAGAGAAAAAATTACTCATAACCATCCCAAAGACATATCGTTATCTTTGGCTGCTTCAGTGATGCCGGTATTTGGTTAGACTCTTTCTCTCCGATTGTTCTGTCTGAGTTATTTTCATTAGTTACTTCCTCCAAACCATCAACATGTCTATTAGACCCCATTCCTACCAGGCTGCTCAAGGAAGCCCTACCATTAATTAATGCTTCGATCTTAAATATGATCAATCTATCTTTATTAGTTGGCTATGTACCACAGGCTTTTAAGGTGGCAGTAATTAAACCATTACTTAAAAAGCCATCACTTGACCCAGCTATCTTAGCTAATTATAGGCCAATCTCCAACCTTCTTTTTCTCTCAAAAATTCTTGAAAGGGTAGTTGTAAAACAGCTAACTGATCATCTGCAGAGGAATGGTCTATTTGAAGAGTTTCAGTCAGGGTTTAGAATCCATCATAGTACAGAAACAGCATTAGTGAAGGTTGCAAATGATCTTCTTATGGCCTCAGTCAGTGGACTCATCTCTGTGCTTGTTCTGTTAGACCTCAGTGCTGCTTTTGATACTGTTGACCATAAAATTGTATTACAGAGATTAGAGCATGCCATAGGTAATAAAGGCACTGCGCTGCTGTGGTTTGAATCATATTTATCTAATAGATTACAATTTGTTCATGTAAATGGGAATCGTCTTCACAGACTAAGGTTAATTATGGAGTTCCACAAGGTTCTGTGCTAGGACCAATTTTATTCACTTTATACATGTTTCCCTTAGGCAGTATTATTAGACAGCATTGCTTAAATTTTCATTGTTACGCAGATGATACCCAGCTTTATCTATCCATGAAGCCAGAGGACACACACCAATTAGCTAAACTGCAGGATTGTCTTACAGACATAAAGACATGGATGACCTCTAATTTCCTGCTTTTAAACTCAGATAAAACTGAAGTTATTGTACTTGGCCCCACAAATCTTAGAAACATGGTGTCTAACCAGATCCTTACTCTGGATGGCATTACCCTGACCTCTAGTAATACTGTGAGAAATCTTGGAGTCATTTTTGATCAGGATATGTCCTTCAATGCGCATATTAAACAAATATGTAGGACTGCTTTTTTGCATTTGCGCAATATCTCTAAAATTAGAAAGGTCTTGTCTCAGAGTGATGCTGAAAAACTAATTCATGCATTTATTTCCTCTAGGCTGGACTATTGTAATTCATTATTATCAGGTTGTCCTAAAAGTTCCCTGAAAAGTCTTCAGTTAATTCAAAATGCTGCAGCTAGAGTACTGACAGGAACTAGAAGGAGAGAGCATATTTCACCCATATTGGCCTCTCTTCATTGGCTTCCTGTTAATTCTAGAATATAATTTTAAATTCTTCTTCTTACTTATAAGGTTTTGAATAATCAGGTCCCATCTTATCTTAGGGACCTCATAGTACCATATCACCCCAATAGAGCGCTTCGCTCTCAGACTGCAGGCTTACTTGTAGTTCCTAGGGTTTGTAAGAGTAGAATGGGAGGCAGAGCCTTCAGCTTTCAGGCTCCTCTCCTGTGGAACCAGCTCCCAATTCAGATCAGGGAGACAGACACCCTCTCTACTTTTAAGATTAGGCTTAAAACTTTCCTTTTTGCTAAAGCTTATAGTTAGGGCTGGATCAGGTGACCCTGAACCATCCCTTAGTTATGCTGCTATAGACTTAGACTGCTGGCAGGTTCCCATGATGCACTGAGTGTTTCTTTCTCTTTTTGCTCTGTATGCACCACTCTGCATTTAATCATTAGTGATTGATCTCTGCTCCCCTCCACAGCATGTCTTTTTCCTGGTTATCTCCCTCATCCCCAACCAGTCCCAGCAGAAGACTACCCCTCCCTGAGCCTGGTTCTGCTGGAGGTTTCTTCCTGTTAAAAGGGAGTTTTTCCTTCCCACTGTCGCCAAGTGCTTGCTCACAGGGGGTCGTTTTGACCGTTGGGGTTTTTCCGTAATTATTGTATGGCCTTGCCTTACAATATAAAGCGCCTTGGGGCAACTGTTTGTTGTGATTTGGCGCTATATAAATAAAATTGATTTGATTTGATTTACAGACGATCAAAGCGGTTTTCCAGTGCAGCCATTCTCCCCGAGATGGATTCCAACGTGCGGTTGACCCCCGCCGACTGAACTGACACTGCCCTTCCAATCGAATCAATCATGTGGGGCAGCCTGGACGGGCCAATTAATGCCACCTCCACCTTCTTAATTTTCCGGTAAACCAGTGCTGCGGCCGCTCCACACAGCAGAAACCCGGTCACCACAGCTCCAAATAAGTAAACATCTTCAACGTCCTCCACAGAGGACGTGTACAGGCACATGACTTGCCACCTCCGCCAGCTGTCCATCACGTAACCCGCCACATGTGTCCCGGCAGGACAGGTTGGGTCCTCCGCTCCCAAGTGCCTTGTGGAAAAAATATTATCAATTGCGTTCAGAGACCACTTGATCAGATCCATTTTGCCATTTTCCAGAGGAGCAGGGCTGGCAGCCTCACAGACAAAACACGCTACAGTAGCAGGAAAGTTGAGGAGGGAGGAGAGAAAAATGCGACCGTCCAGACCGAGAGCAAGAAGGCAAGTGTCTTCTGGATTTTCAGCATGCCCAAAATTTTTCGAGGCGCTCACAGTTTTAGGACGTATATCAGTGAGATTCAACGTGCTTATTAGACAAAAGCCCACGTATGCCAGCATTTTTAATACGGTTAGCATACCCTGGCTAAATCGTCAAGGTGTGACAGGGCCTTTAGGGCTCCTGTTGACTGACGGGTGTTTGGTGCTGATTTCGGGCTCGTGTTGACTGACGGGTGTTTGGTGCTGATTTCGGGCTTGTGTTGACTGACGGGTGTTTGCTGCTGATTTCGGGCTCGTGTTGACTGACGGGTGTTTGGTGGTGATTGTGGACATGTTTTGATTAACCTTTTTTTTGTAGATATTTCTGTATGTGGAGACAAAACAATCGAACCAGACTGCAGTAGGTCATATGATCCTGTCAGTTTTTCCACAGTGGTTCTCACCAAGGGGATGATGAAACTGTGCGTGAGCTCTACCAGATACCTCCTCAGGATGGTGCTCTGCACCTCCGACGGCCTCTTCCGCTGGATGCCCTGCATACACACAGGGATGCTGCAGCATGACTGTGGGCGGGGCTTGGACCCCATGCTGGTTGAATGACGTGTGGGGTCATTTACCTTTAACAGCCGTTTGATGAGGATCTTGTCTTTGTGGAGAAATGTTCTATAATCTGAGTACACTCCTACAGAAAAAAAGTTCAGAAGTACATTACAGTCCAGCATCTTTCATGCAGGTTAAAATCCATTACTTTAGTCATTAAACAAGGACAAGTTCTGGACAATCTGGAATGTGTCGACTAGGACACTCTATTACTGACAGTGCATTATCTCTGCATAACGCAGGAGTCACCGAGTTCCTCACAGCGTCGCTAACCCTAACCAATCACAGCACTCTAAGTACATCACTACTGAGACGTCACGCTCAGAAACACAAGAGGTTTTCTGTCCTATTAGCAGACAGTCATCAAATCAGCGTGCAGTGAAGTCAACGTGTCGGTTTATCACAAAGTTGACATGCAAAATATTCCAGAACAACAGCAGCACAAAACGCCGGAAGTGTCCCTTACAGCTGAACTCAGACCTGCTGAGTCAACTGTTCACGGTGCACAGACCGTGCACATCAGGTGCTAGACTCTGGAAGTCTGCAGCCCAGTTGCTGGTACCACTTTTTAAGGTAAGCTAAAAACTGTTCATGCTGACTTCATCTGGAACTGTAGCATTGTGCAGTCTGTGAGTGAGTTTTCTTTTTCTGTTAAAATCGATTGTTACTCTTTGTGTATCAAAACACGGCTGTGACATATCCTGAACCATGAAACCAGTGGAATTCAACATTTTGACTAAAGAAGAACTGATCCAGTCTGTGTTCACCTGGTTTGGTGTCCAGGGTTTTCAGCTTGGATGGTTTCTTCACCTTCACCTGTTTGGGCAAATCACCTAAAAGGATGGGGAACACTGATTACTCATCGGAAACCATGTGTTGATCAATATAAAGAAGTTGTCAGGGAGAGCGGCAGGATGCGAGTCGTACGGTGTGATGTCACGGGGTTCAGAGGTCACCTGACATCCGGGGTTCTCCCAGCCGGATGACGTGAGGCCAGCACTGGAACGTCTTCATGAAGAATGGGTTAGTCACACCCAGGATGACATTGGGCCTGACAGGAAGTGACATCACACAGTCAGGCCAGACAGCATGAGTCACATGCTTCAGACTGAGGTCAAAGGTCATTCTGAGTGATCCGTGTGTGTTTCAGCTGTTCATTCTGATGGATCCAGTCTTGTGTCTCTGATTCTACAGTCAGCATTTCTGCTAATTCAGCAGTTACAATCTTAGCTCAGGATTTGTTACGTCATCCTGCTGTCAGGATCAAAGATTAATGAGGACAGAGATCTGCCAAAGATCAGAGGTCAAAGTTCAGCAATAACTTTCTCCTTCACTCTTGCTGATGTTCTTTGGTCACAAATCACTCCTGCCACCTTTCTCCACCCACTCCACCCTGCCTGCACTCTCTTCTTCACCTCTCTACCACACTCTCCATTACTTTGAACAGTTGACCCCAAATATTTAAACTCACCTACTTTCACCACTTCTACTCCTTGTAACTGCACTATTCTGCACTGTTTATCTGTTAAATGTTTTGTAGCAGATGAACAGCTCTATTCTCTGTAAACAGAGGAGAGCTGGTCACAAGATAATGGCTCCTGACACCATACTAACTCACTGGCAATATCACCCAAGTCATCCAGAGGCATACAGTTTTATCTTATGGTTGAAATTTTAACCAAGCTAGTTTCAGACATGTTATTTAAATTAACGTTAATTTGGTTCTGAAGTTTTATAACTCTGCTCGCAAGACGCCTGATCCTGCTCAACTGGAAAAAATCAGCTCCGCCCTCTCATAAACTCCTGCTGGAAGATGTTATGTCCCACTTAAAACTGGAGTATTTAAGGCACACCATGAATGGCTCTCTACAGACTTATAATAAAATTTGGCAAACTTTTGTTAATCTTTTTATAAAAAAAAGTCCACCTTAGAGTCCAGCCCCGAACCTTACAATCTGACTGGTTCTGATCTAATCACTATTGTGATGTTTCTTTGTTGTCTTGAACATTTGTGTTGCCATTATCATTTATCTATTTGTTTATCCTAATGTGGTCTGATTTTTTTTTTTTTTTGCATACTTGAAAGCACCAATGCTTGTTCTATTGTTCTCTTGTTCTTCTGTTCCTGTATGCGGGTTAAATTTTGAAATTTTGAAATAACAATAAAAAGAATTTTATAATAAAGTGAAAATATCAGCTGTATGTTTTAGTTTTAAAGTATTGCAGTATTTTTGAAGGTTTTAGTGTGAACATGCCTCGGCAGTGCTATTGTATTATGGGTAAAAGTTCATGACAGGAGAAATGCATTTGAGATGCTCTGATCAGGCTCCACATGGACACCAGCATTAAACCCTTTGTATATTGTGCCTAAAACTCTCGTGACTATATTCTCTGGGTTTATAGATGTTGTTATTGTGTTTGTTTTATGTAAAAATGCCAGAAGAAGCCCAGGTTGTTTGTCCATTATTTTCAATTGGAATCACTGTGAGTTGCAATCGTTTCCTGTTTGCTCTTTAACATCGTGCTTATTGTTTGTCGTCTTTGTTCCAGAGTAATATATATAAGATGTCTGAAATTCAGTTTGTATTTATTAAATCCCAAAGTAGCAGACAGGGATTATTTGGAATATTTGTTTTGGCAGGTTTTCACAGTCTCTACTGCCATCTACTGGCCAGTAGTGTTCATGGCAGTATTCGCCCGAAATATTAAGATATCCCATAGTCCTTTGTGCGCCAGAGAGTTGTTGCAGATTCTTGCTGCAGCTAGAAATAAAAATGTACATTTTGGTTGTATAATGTTCATTCACATTTGCGTCGTTGATTCTCTGTGTGCTGTTTAAACCGCAGTAACTCTCTGGTGTGAAAAAAAAAAAAAAAAAAAAAACTCTGGTACGCAAAGGATTATGGGTTAGGGTCTGAGCATCTGGGTGCCAGTAGATGGCAGTGTTCTATTTATTTTGATCCTGGTTATATCAGACAGTTGTCTAATCACAACTTGACTTTTGGCTTTTGCAAATGGCTTTTTTTTTTTTAACATATGAATAAAATGGCATATTTTACAAAAGCACATTAATATGTAAATACCAAAACACACGTGTCATGTCACATTAACGCGTTGGTTTTTACATAGAATGAATGAGTCAACCAATCAGTGTTAGTGGAGGCTCATTTTACCCATAATGCCTTTGGCATCTGTCTGTGTTTGTTACAAAACTTCAGAATTAGTGCATTATTTATTTACTTCCCCTCAGCTCTATTATCAAAAAGCACAATGTGTCATTTGATTTTTATGCAGATGACTGTCAGATTTACTTACATTGAAATGTAATAACCCAAACTCCTTTAGACCTCTGTTAGAATGTCTTAACGACATCAGCGCATGGCTGGCCCTGAATTTCTTGGATTTTAATGAAAATAAAACAGAGGTCATAATATTTGGGCCAAGTGAGCCAGGTATTTTACCATTCGACCTGGGGCCCCTCAAATCCTGTGTCAAACCAGTTGTAACAACCTTGGAGTAAAAATTGATTCAGCTCTTAAAATGGACAAGCAGATAAACACAGTGGTGAGAAATGTTTTTGTCAGCTGAGGCAACTCCAAAGTTAAGCCTTTTTTTTATCTTGTTGAGATTTAGAAAGAGTCGTGCATGTATTTGTAACCACTCGCCTGGATTATTGTAATGCCCTTTATGTTGGTACTGATCAGGCTTTGCTATCGTGTTTACAAATGGTCCAGAATGCTGCTGCTTGTCTCCTGACAGGAACACATAGATATGAGCACATTACCCCTATTCTTGCCTCTCTACACTGGTTGCCTGTCTAATTTAGAATTAATTTTAAAATTTTACTGTTTACTTTTAAATTTTTGAGTGGCTTGGCTCACATGTATCTGGCAGACCTCTTACATATATACACCCCTCGAAGGTCTCTCAGATCAGCTGACGAGTTACTTCTTGCTGTCCCCAAGTCAAGACTGAAACACCGGGGTGACCCCCAAACTATGGAATGAGTTGCCTTTGGATGTTAGGCTGGCTCCTTCACTAGAGGTTTTTTAAGTCTCACTGAAAAATACATCTTTTCTCAAAGGCATTTCAAAATTGTTCATGTTCTAGTCAGTGTTAGTCATGTTGGTCACTTTTTATTTTTATTTTGTTTTATCTGTGTTGTATTTTATTAATGTCTTATTTGGAAAGCAC
Source organism: Thalassophryne amazonica (assembly GCF_902500255.1). Taxonomy (NCBI): domain Eukaryota; kingdom Metazoa; phylum Chordata; class Actinopteri; order Batrachoidiformes; family Batrachoididae; genus Thalassophryne; species Thalassophryne amazonica. The sequence continues at coordinate 38,481,085 of NC_047124.1, read as the reverse complement.
TGTTAACAATGTTGTTCTTTTAAAGTGCTCTATAAATAAAGTTGGATTGGATTGGATTTAAAATTAAAAGATATGTCTTATATTTTAACTTTGTACAAATGACAGAATTGATTTTAATGGAGTTATTCTATCTGGATTAATTTGATTTTAAATGAAAATCATAAGTCAAAACTGTTTTATTTTTACTTTTTTGCCAACCTTTCTCCTTATGCTTTCCTAGACCTCTTCATTCCACCACCAAGTCTCCTTGTCTTCCTTCCACTGTCCAAATGTCTCACCCAGTACCTTCCTGTCTGTCTCCCTCACCACATCTGCAGTACTTTTCCAGTTGTCCAAAACTGCTTCCCTTCCATCCAGTGCTTCTCTCACCTGCTCACTGAATTTCACACAACAGTCTTCCTCCTTCAGCTTCCACCATCTGATCCTTTGTTGAGCTCTCACTCTCGTCTTCTTCTTTACCTCTAAAACCACCATCCTGTGCTGTCTAATGACACTCTCTCCTGCCACCACCTTACAGTCTCTGATTTCTTTTACTTTGCATCTCCTGGGTGCACCTTCCCTGTGCTCCTACTCCTTCTTTCAATCAGCCATTTTCATCCTCATATCTCCTTGTTAAAGTGTGTAATGTTGTGTGACGCCCCTCCCCATGTGCTCGTGGGCCCCGCCCCATGTGCATGTGGGCCCCAACACTGTACTCACGGTGCCTGTGTTCTTGTGGTGAACTCTCTGAATTCACTGTCATGGACGGTGAAGTAAGGACGGAAGTCACAGCAGTATTTCAGAGGAGATATGCAGCTGCAACCACAGACATGTCACATGATGACACTGTACCACTCTCTGATTGGATGGGCTGTGTCGATCAGAATCACTTACCTCACCAGAGCAAGTACAGTTTCTGAGGACATGGTGGGCGACGGTGCCATGACAACAACAGGTTCCCCCAGCAACATGAGCTCCCAAAGCATCTGAAGATGAAGCAGGACAGACTGGAAACACCTGTGCAGGTCAAAGGTCACATCAGACTAATTTCTCTCAAGGTGGAACAACAGCGAGAAGACCTTAGACTGACCTGAAAAGGTCAAGCTCGTGCAGGGTTGGTAGAGACGTCGGTGCTGTCACCGTGTCCTGATGAAGACAAACATGCAAATGGTAAAGGGAGTCCACACACATCTGCAGCTACATTAGTGCTACAAAGCTAATGTTCAATGAACAGCCAGACACCAGGTGAGGCTAATGCTAACACACTAATGTTCAATGCCACAGCCAGAGAACAGGTGAGGTAATGCTAACATGCTAATGTTAAATACTACCACCAGAGAACAGGTGAGGCTAATGCTAACACGCTAATGTTCAACACCACAGCCAGAGAACAGGTGAGGATAATGCTAACATGCTAATGTTAAATACTACCACCAGAGAACAGGTGAGGCTAATGCTAACACGCTAATGTTCAACACCACAGCCAGAGAACAGGTGAGGTAATGCTAACACGCTAATGTTAAATACTACCACCAGAGAACAGGTGAGGCTAATGCTAACATGCTAATGTTCAACACCACAGCCAGAGAACAGGTGAGGATAATGCTAACATGCTAATGTTCAATACCACAGCCAGAGAACAGGTGAGGTAATGCTAACACGCTAATGTTAAATACTACCACCAGAGAACAGGTGAGGCTAATGCTAACATGCTAATGTTCAACACCACAGCCAGAGAACAGGTGAGGATAATGCTAACACGCTAATGTTCAATACCACAGACAGAGAACATGTGAGGCTATTGTTAACACGCTAATGTTAAATACTACCACCAGAGAACAGGTGAGGCTAATGTTAACATGCTAATGTTCAACACCACAGCCAGAGAACAGGTGAGGATAATGCTAAGACGCTAATATTCAATACCACAGACAGAGAACATGTGAGGCTATTGTTAACACGCTAATGTTAAATACTACCACCAGAGAACAGGTGAGGCTAATGTTAACACGCTAATGTTCAACACCACAGCCAGAGAACAGGTGAGGCTAATGTTAACACGCTAATGTTATATACTACCACCAGAGAACAGGTGAGGCTAATGCTAACACGCTAATGTTCAACACCACAGCCAGAGAACAGGTGAAGATAATGCTAACACGCTAATGTTAAATACTACCACCAGAGAACAGGTGAGGCTAATGCTAACACGCTAATGTTCAACACCAAAGCCAGAGAACAGGTGAGGATAATGCTAACACGCTAATGTTCAATACCACAGACAGAGAACATGTGAGGCTATTGTTAACACGCTAATGTTAAATACTACCACCAGAGAACAGGTGAGGCTAATGTTAACATGCTAATGTTCAACACCACAGCCAGAGAACAGGTGAGGCTAATGTTAACATGCTAATGTTCAACACCACAGCCAGAGAACAGGTGAGGCTATTGTTAACACGCTAATATTCAATACCACAGACAGAGAACATGTGAGGCTATTGTTAACATGCTAATGTTAAATACTACCACCAGAGAACAGGTGAGGCTAATGCTAACATGCTAATGTTCAACACCACAGCCAGAGAACAGGTGAGGATAATGCTAACACGCTAATGTTAAATACTACCACCAGAGAACAGGTGAGGCTAATGCTAACACGCTAATGTTAAATACTACCACCAGAGAACAGGTGAGGCTAATGTTAACATGCTAATGTTCAACACCACAGCCAGAGAACAGGTGAGGCTAATGTTAACATGCTAATGTTCAACACCACAGCCAGAGAACAGGTGAGGATAATGTTAACATGCTAATGTTCAACACCACAGCCAGAGAACAGGTAAGGCTAATGTTAACATGCTAATGTTCAACACCACAGCCAGAGAACAGGTGAGGCTAATGTTAACATGCTAATGTTCAACACCACAGCCAGAGAACAGGTGAGGCTAATGTTAACATGCTAATGTTCAACACCACAGCCAGAGAACAGGTGAGGCTAATGTTAACACGCTAATATTCAATACCACAGACAGAGAACATGTGAGGCTATTGTTAACACGCTAATGTTAAATACTACCACCAGAGAACAGGTGAGGCTAATGCTAACATGCTAATGTTCAACACCACAGCCAGAGAACAGGTGAGGATAATGCTAACACGCTAATGTTAAATACTACCACCAGAGAACAGGTGAGGCTAATGCTAACATGCTAATGTTCAACACCACAGCCAGAGAACAGGTGAGGATAATGCTAACACGCTAATGTTCAACACCACAGCCAGAGAACAGGTGAGGATAATGCTAACACGCTAATGTTAAATACTACCACCAGAGAACAGGTGAGGCTAATGCTAACACGCTAATGTTAAATACTACCACCAGAGAACAGGTGAGGCTAATGTTAACATGCTAATGTTCAACACCACAGCCAGAGAACAGGTGAGGCTAATGTTAACATGCTAATGTTCAACACCACAGCCAGAGAACAGGTGAGGATAATGTTAACATGCTAATGTTCAACACCACAGCCAGAGAACAGGTGAGGCTAATGTTAACATGCTAATGTTCAACACCACAGCCAGAGAACAGGTGAGGCTAATGCTAACATGCTAATGTTCAACACCACAGCCAGAGAACAGGTGAGGCTAATGTTAACACGCTAATATTCAATACCACAGACAGAGAACATGTGAGGCTATTGTTAACACGCTAATGTTAAATACTACCACCAGAGAACAGGTGAGGCTAATGCTAACATGCTAATGTTCAACACCACAGCCAGAGAACAGGTGAGGATAATGCTAACACGCTAATGTTAAATACTACCACCAGAGAACAGGTGAGGCTAATGCTAACATGCTAATGTTCAACACCACAGCCAGAGAACAGGTGAGGATAATGCTAACATGCTAATGTTCAACACCACAGCCAGAGAACAGGTGAGGCTAATGCTAACATGCTAATGTTCAACACCACAGCCAGAGAACAGGTGAGGATAATGCTAACATGCTAATGTTCAACACCACAGCCAGAGAACAGGTGAGGATAATGTTAACATGCTAATGTTCAACACCACAGCCAGAGAACAGGTGAGGCTAATGTTAACATGCTAATGTTCAACACCACAGCCAGAGAACAGGTGAGGCTAATGCTAACATGCTAATGTTCAACACCACAGCCAGAGAACAGGTGAGGCTAATGTTAACACGCTAATATTCAATACCACAGACAGAGAACATGTGAGGCTATTGTTAACACGCTAATGTTAAATACTACCACCAGAGAACAGGTGAGGCTAATGCTAACATGCTAATGTTCAACACCACAGCCAGAGAACAGGTGAGGATAATGCTAACACGCTAATGTTAAATACTACCACCAGAGAACAGGTGAGGCTAATGCTAACATGCTAATGTTCAACACCACAGCCAGAGAACAGGTGAGGATAATGCTAACATGCTAATGTTCAACACCACAGCCAGAGAACAGGTGAGGCTAATGCTAACATGCTAATGTTCAACACCACAGCCAGAGAACAGGTGAGGCTAATGCTAACATGCTAATGTTCAACACCACAGCCAGAGAACAGGTGAGGATAATGCTAACATGCTAATGTTCAACACCACAGCCAGAGAACAGGTGAGGCTATTGCTAACATGCTAATGTTCAACACCACAGCCAGAGAACAGGTGAGGCTAATGCTAACATGCTAATGTTCAACACCACAGCCAGAGAACAGGTGAGGATAATGCTAACATGCTAATGTTCAACACCACAGCCAGAGAACAGGTGAGGATAATGTTAACATGCTAATGTTCAACACCACAGCCAGAGAACAGGTGAGGCTAATGCTAACATGCTAATGTTCAACACCACAGCCAGAGAACAGGTGAGGCTAATGCTAACATGCTAATGTTCAACACCACAGCCAGAGAACAGGTGAGGCTAATGTTAACACGCTAATATTCAATACCACAGACAGAGAACATGTGAGGCTATTGTTAACACGCTAATGTTAAATACTACCACCAGAGAACAGGTGAGGCTAATGCTAACATGCTAATGTTCAACACCACAGCCAGAGAACAGGTGAGGATAATGCTAACACGCTAATGTTAAATACTACCACCAGAGAACAGGTGATGTTCAACACCACAGCCAGAGAACAGGTGAGGCTATTGCTAACATGCTAATGTTCAACACCACAGCCAGAGAACAGGTGAGGCTATTGCTAACATGCTAATGTTCAACACCACAGCCAGAGAACAGGTGAGGCTAATGCTAACATGCTAATGTTCAACACCACAGCCAGAGAACAGGTGAGGATAATGCTAACATGCTAATGTTCAACACCACAGCCAGAGAACAGGTGAGGCTATTGCTAACATGCTAATGTTCAACACCACAGCCAGAGAACAGGTGAGGATAATGCTAACATGCTAATGTTCAACACCACAGCCAGAGAACAGGTGAGGCTATTGCTAACATGCTAATGTTCAACACCACAGCCAGAGAACAGGTGAGGATAATGCTAACATGCTAATGTTCAACACCACAGCCAGAGAACAGGTGAGGCTATTGCTAACATGCTAATGTTCAACACCACAGCCAGAGAACAGGTGAGGCTAATGCTAACATGCTAATGTTCAACACCACAGCCAGAGAACAGGTGAGGATAATGCTAACATGCTAATGTTCAACACCACAGCCAGAGAACAGGTGAGGATAATGTTAACATGCTAATGTTCAACACCACAGCCAGAGAACAGGTGAGGCTAATGCTAACATGCTAATGTTCAACACCACAGCCAGAGAACAGGTGAGGCTAATGCTAACATGCTAATGTTCAACACCACAGCCAGAGAACAGGTGAGGCTAATGTTAACACGCTAATATTCAATACCACAGACAGAGAACATGTGAGGCTATTGTTAACACGCTAATGTTAAATACTACCACCAGAGAACAGGTGAGGCTAATGCTAACATGCTAATGTTCAACACCACAGCCAGAGAACAGGTGAGGATAATGCTAACACGCTAATGTTAATACTACCACCAGAGAACAGGTGAGGCTAATGCTAACATGCTAATGTTCAACACCACAGCCAGAGAACAGGTGAGGATAATGCTAACATGCTAATGTTCAACACCACAGCCAGAGAACAGGTGAGGCTAATGCTAACATGCTAATGTTCAACACCACAGCCAGAGAACAGGTGAGGCTAATGCTAACATGCTAATGTTCAACACCACAGCCAGAGAACAGGTGAGGATAATGCTAACATGCTAATGTTCAACACCACAGCCAGAGAACAGGTGAGGCTATTGCTAACATGCTAATGTTCAACACCACAGCCAGAGAACAGGTGAGGCTAATGCTAACATGCTAATGTTCAACACCACAGCCAGAGAACAGGTGAGGATAATGCTAACATGCTAATGTTCAACACCACAGCCAGAGAACAGGTGAGGATAATGTTAACATGCTAATGTTCAACACCACAGCCAGAGAACAGGTGAGGCTAATGTTAACATGCTAATGTTCAACACCACAGCCAGAGAACAGGTGAGGCTAATGCTAACATGCTAATGTTCAACACCACAGCCAGAGAACAGGTGAGGCTAATGTTAACACGCTAATATTCAATACCACAGACAGAGAACATGTGAGGCTATTGTTAACACGCTAATGTTAAATACTACCACCAGAGAACAGGTGAGGCTAATGCTAACATGCTAATGTTCAACACCACAGCCAGAGAACAGGTGAGGATAATGCTAACACGCTAATGTTAAATACTACCACCAGAGAACAGGTGAGGCTAATGCTAACATGCTAATGTTCAACACCACAGCCAGAGAACAGGTGAGGATAATGCTAACATGCTAATGTTCAACACCACAGCCAGAGAACAGATGAGGCTATTGCTAACATGCTAATGTTCAACACCACAGCCAGAGAACAGGTGAGGCTAATGCTAACATGCTAATGTTCAACACCACAGCCAGAGAACAGGTGAGGCTATTGCTAACATGCTAATGTTCAACACCACAGCCAGAGAACAGGTGAGGATAATGCTAACACGCTAATGTTAAATACTACCACCAGAGAACAGGTGAGGCTAATGCTAACATGCTAATGTTCAACACCACAGCCAGAGAACAGGTGAGGATAATGCTAACATGCTAATGTTCAACACCACAGCCAGAGAACAGGTGAGGCTATTGCTAACATGCTAATGTTCAACACCACAGCCAGAGAACAGGTGAGGCTAATGCTAACATGCTAATGTTCAACACCACAGCCAGAGAACAGGTGAGGCTATTGCTAACATGCTAATGTTCAACACCACAGCCAGAGAACAGGTGAGGATAATGCTAACATGCTAATGTTCAACACCACAGCCAGAGAACAGGTGAGGCTATTGCGAACATGCTAATGTTCAACACCACAGCCAGAGAACAGGTGAGGCTAATGCTAACATGCTAATGTTCAACACCACAGCCAGAGAACAGGTGAGGCTATTGCTAACATGCTAATGTTCAACACCACAGCCAGAGAACAGGTGAGGCTATTGCTAACATGCTAATGTTCAACACCACAGCCAGAGAACAGGTGAGGCTATTGCTAACATGCTAATGTTCAACACCACAGCCAGAGAACAGGTGAGGCTAATGCTAACACGCTAATATATCTCACTTTTTCCACAGGTTGTCTGACTGGACTGCCTCCTGGTTTGTCCGTCTTTGATGGGATTCGGACCTAAAAACAAACAGAAATAAACATGCTGAGATGAGGTGGTTTGGTGTGTTCTGACCTCTGTGCGTCACCGTTGGAAGACCGGAGACAGTCTGTCTCACCACAGGATTTCTTTCTTGCATGTTTGAAATCTACATTCATTCATTTATTTTCTATACCAACTTACTCCAATCAAGGGTCACGGGAGGGGTGGAGCCTATCCCAGAGAGGTGGGGTTCACCCTGGAGAGGACACCAGTCTGGTGACATCAGTCACCAGTCATTGTTTCTTTTGTTTTATTGTTTTCTTTAGTTTAATTGTTTCTTTTGTTTTATTGTTTTCTTTTGTTTCATTGTTTTCTTGTTTGACTGTTTTTATTTCTTTCAGTTTCTTTAGGTTCATTGTTTTGTTGTATTGCTCTGTCATTTTTATACACTCAACAAAAATATAAACGCAACACTTTTGGTTTTGCTCCCATTTTGTATGAGATGAACTCAAAGATCTAAAACTTTTTCCACATACACAATATCACCATTTCCCTCAAATATTGTTCACAAACCAGTCTAAATCTGTGATAGTGAGCACTTCTCCTTTGCTGAGATAATCCATCCCACCTCACAGGTGTGCCATATCAAGATGCTGATTAGACACCATGATTAGTGCACAGGTGTGCCTTAGACTGCCCACAATAAAAGGCCACTCTGAAAGGTGCAGTTTTATCACACAGCACAATGCCACAGATGTCGCAAGATTTGAGGGAGCGTGCAATTGGCATGCTGACAGCAGGAATGTCAACCAGAGCTGTTGCTCGTATATTGAGTGTATGTTAATCACATTCCAAAGTTAGGGTGAAATACCAAATATTAGGTCTGTATGTTGAAAACTTTTGAAGTTACAGCCTTTGGAAATGTTTGTGAATTTTTCACATATCATGAACACGGTGTTTTGTGTGTTAATAATGAGCTCCCTATGTGCCTCACAGCTTTAAAACTGCTCATGCCAGGCTAACGTTTGGTGCAGAGTTTGGAAATGTTGGCAGGTTTGGTGTATCTAGTGTGATCTGCCTTCTACAAAGGCCTCAAAATGGTAGAAAACCAGAAATTGTACATGTCGTTCGTATCTTTGATTAGTTCACCCCGGGCAAAAATGATGGAATCACCGGCCTCGGAGGATGTTCATTCAGTTGTTTAATTTTGTAGAAAAAAAGCAGATCACAGACATGACACAAAACTAAAGTCATTTCAAATGGCAACTTTCTGGCTTTAAGAAACACTATAAGAAATCAAGAAAAATAATTGTGGCAGTCAGTAACGGTTACTTTTTTAGACCAAGCAGAGGAAAAAAATATGGAATCACTCAATTCTGAGGAAAAAATGATGGAATCATGAAAAACAAAAGAACGCTCCAACACATCACTAGTATTTTGTTGCACCACCTCTGGCTTTTATAACAGCTTGCAGTCTCTGAGGCATGGACTTAATGAGTGACAAACAGTACTCTTCATCAATCTGGCTCCAACTTTCTCTGATTGCTGTTGCCAGATCAGCTTTGCAGGTTGGAGCCTTGTCATGGACCATTTTCTTCAACTTCCACCAAAGATTTTCAATTGGATTAAGATCCGGACTATTTGCAGGCCATGACATTGACCCTATGTGTCTTTTTGCAAGGAATGTTTTCACAGTTTTTGCTTTACACGTTTTTTTACACTCAAACTGCAGTTTCTAAAACACACTTTTTTCAAACACTGCACACAGTTCTCTGCATTTGACAGTTTTCATGAAGAAAATCTCTTGTTCTCAAATGGACACAGTCATTTAAAATTCTCAAGTTAATTGTCCTCTTGTGCTCACTGACCCATCACATGGGCAAACAGCTGCCACACAGTTTTACAATTAGCAATTAGCAGATTAGAGCTTCAGCAGAAAAGGGCAACAGGTGAGTTCCTCTGTTTTGTAGCAATGGAACACTGGAAACAGAACCAGAGGCAGAGGAGGACGAGGACGAGGGCTGTAATCTCTGATGAGCTCTGAGACGGAGGCAAAGAGTCCAGCCAGATTAGAGCAGGTCCACTGCAGCTCCATCATGTGGACTTTACCAAATGAGAACAGGTAAGAAATCCACTCTCACTAGAAAACTGCAGTACTGCATATCAATACAGTACTCCGTGAGTACAGTAGTACTGCCTGCCTGTTCTATTAGACTGTAAAAATAAAGCATGTTTCAAGTATTTGGGAAATGTACTCCTACACAGTATCTACAGTACTTTACTGTTTGTATTGCAGAACTGAAAGATCACCAACATGAGGTGGTCGGGAAGGTCGTCTGTCTCCAGAACAGGAAACTGAAACCATGAACAATAACACCATCATATTACTGCAAATACAAAGAAAAATAATGAGATATTTCAAAGTATTGAGCGGGGACGCTGATCAACACTGGACGGTGTCCTGCAGAGGATGAAACAGGTCTGCAGGACGCCGTTTGAACGTTATTCACAAAGAGTCACAGAACTGTGAGGTAACTATGTGCCAGTCCATGCAGACCGTCAGAACTGTGATCATAACGACGGCGCTGGACAGCAGTGAGCGCTCCATGTCTGTGTCTGACACAGTCCATGAGCTGGACGTGGCTGCAGATCATCTTCACTGACGAGGCTGGATTCAGCCTCTCAAACAGACGGAGGAGGAGGAACATCATCGGCCAGCGTGCTGTTGCAGAAGACCCCTGATGAGCCACCACAGTGTCATCCGTCACCACATGACCCTCCACTCCTATAACACTGGCCATCTGATAGACACCTGACACAACACGCTCATCCCACCAGATCAAACACACGGTCCACAGAAACTCAGGCACGTTGTCTTTTGGGACAGCGTAAGTTCCTACCGGGCTGCTCCAGATCCTAACTGGTTCACAGTCCACCCACGCTCTTTAGTTCTTTATCTCCCCACAAATTCTCCATTCTTCAGTCCTAATGAGGACTTTGTTTCTGTGTGTGACTGTAATCCATAAACACGTCTGGCCCTTATCCGAGCTCTGGAAGACGCGTGTGGAGACCCAGCAGCTGATGTTTCTCATGGCCGGATCAGATGCGTTAGGTTACCCTGCTGCTCGGCCAGGAGGTGGGGGACATCATCTCTGGACTAAAAATCAAACCAAAGAACTTTTCACAGGCTGTGACGGGAGTTAGTGCTGTGGACAGTGGACACGAACAGGTGATTCCTTCACAGTAAACACACTGAGACTAATAAAGAAAACATGGAAGCCCGTCACACTCTGCCGACTCGGGCTCAGAAGGATAAGACGTCCACTCCAGTTATTATCATCCATTTATGCAAACAGAAGGCACAAAGTTGAAGTACTCAAACAGGGAAGGAAGCTGAAAAATGTTTATATAAATGAACATCTTGAGTAATATGAGTAATGTGGACATCAACAGGAAAACAAGGCTACTTATAGGAAATAAGATCCATTCACTCACAAACTGTAAGGTTTTTATCAAACCAAAGGATGCCCCTGAAAATGCCAGAGGTCTGAGCATCAGGAGCACGAGTCAGAACGCTCTGAATGAGGATCAGGTGGAGGACAGGGTACTGGTTTATGTATTCTCTGTTTCACTGATTGGGGTGGATGTGTGTTGTTAAGTATCTGTGAGTATACGTGTCAGCTGATCTGATTATTAGTTTGGGTTATGTGTACCAGGGTAGAAGATGTTCAGACTGGAGGTGGGACTGTGCCCATACAGACACGCTGCTGTTGTTGTAGACTGAGGACCTGAATAATGTGTGCACTTGGCTTCAGAATGTAAGTGATACTGACTATGATGTATTTCTTCTTGCTGATGTGATTACTGACTGGTTTTCTCAGGAAGTTGAGGGAGGCAGCGACTGTACAGAAATGATCTCAAGTCATTAATTTACACACCAGAATTTATATAAACCATGATGGAACCATTTTTATACTAACAGTGCTGGGAAATGCTCTCAGGCTCTATCAGTACTCGGAGGTTTTAGTGACCATAATATTACAGCCATAAAGGTGAAGGTTCCAAAAGCAGGGCCTGAGATTATCTATAAGCGAGCGTGTGGAACTTTCTCTGAGAATATTTTTGTTTCTGATGTGTGATATGATGCTGGAGAAGATGGATGCAGATTTTACACTGGACACCTTCATGAAGATATCTGCTGTGGCGTGTGAGAAATAAGCTCTAATGACGACGTTCTATGTGTCTACGTTCGATGTGCTATGAATTCGGGCAGCAACAACAGACTGGCCAGCTTACCGTACGTTAAGACAAACTATCACAAAACTAAATGGGTAGAAGAAAAAAATTTAAGGAGAGTAACGGGGACAGTAAAAAAATATAGAGAGCAATTAACATGTCAGACTTGTCGGCCTGTAAGCATTTTACCAGCTTGAGTAAACTGTTAGAGGGAATCATGTTTAAACAAATCCAGAATTATGTTCTTGAAAATAACATGAACTGTGATCTGGATCATGCACATAAAACAGGCCGTTGCACTGCCCTGATGGGTCAACACGGACTGATACAAGGTCAGCTGTGGGTGTTGTGCTTCTGGATTTTAGTGCTGCGTTTGACATCACTGATGACGAGTTCAGGAAGCTGCTGATGTATGCTGATGATACAACCATATATACATCTGCAAAGACCTCTGAGCAAGTGGATGAAATCCTTCTACAAGAGTCGATGTTGGCTTCAGAGTGGGTGAAAGAAAATAAGTTGACATTAAATGTTTCTAAGACCAAGTGTATTTTTTGGGCTCCAATCGTGCTCTTAGATCAAGTCATTGAGCCTTTCTGTGCAGGGTGTTGATACTGATCAGGCGAAAGAAGCCAAACTATTGGGTATAACAACTGATGAGAAACTACTCATATTAAAAACTATAGTAATAAAAAACAGTTTAGGAATCTCCAGCATCTGAAGGTGTGGATGCTTTTCAGCTGTACAGTCTTTAGTTTTGTCCCATCTGGACTGCTGTCCAACACTTTGGTCCAGTGCATCAAAACGAGATCTAAATTTACTCCAGCTTGGTCAAAACGCAGCTGCACGGCTCAAACGTCAATGTTCCATAAGAACCAGTGTGAATGTGATGCATGAAAGGCTTTTATGGATGAGAGTAGAGGAAAGAGAGGCATCAACCTTATGTTTAAAGAACATTTGGATTCTGTTCCAGACCCGACACCTCCCACTGACAGACGTGATTTAACCCGACTTAAGCCGAGAACAAATCTGTTTCATACAGAGCTGCAGCACTTTGGAACAGCGAGTCAAAAAGAAACTGAAGGAAAGACTCATACGTGAAGAAGTTATGTTTTGTCCTGGTTGCTGTTCATCACTGGCAACACATTATTTCATAAGATCCTGTTTTTCTTTATGTCGTTCTCTCAGTCAGAAATATGTATTTTTGTACAATATCAATCATATCAATTTTATTTATATAGCGCCAAATCACAACAAACAGTTGTAAGGCAAAGCCATACAATAATTACGTAAAAACACCAACGGTCAAAACGACCCCCTGTGAGCAAGCACTGGCTACAGTGGGAAGGAAAAACTCCCTTTTAACAGGAAGAAACCTCCAGCAGAACCAGGCTCAGGGAGGGGCAGGCTTCTGCTGGGACTGGTTGGGGCTGAGGGAGAGAACCAGGAAAAAGACATGCTGTGGAGGAGAGCAGAGATCAATCACTAATGATTAAATGCAGAGTGGTGCATACAGAGCAAAAGAGAAAGAAACACTCAGTGCATCATGGGAACCCCCCAGCAGTCTACGTCTATAGCAGCATAACTAAGGGATGGTTCAGGGTCACCTGATCCAGCCCTAACTATAAGCTTTAGCAAAAAGGAAAGTTTTAAGCCTAATCTTAAAAGTAGAGAGGGTGTCTGTCTCCCTGATCTGAATTGGGAGCTGGTTCCACAGGAGAGGAGCCTGAAAGCTGAAGGCTCTGCCTCCCATTCTACTCTTACAAACCCTAGGAACTACAAGTAAGCCTGCAGTCTGAGAGCGAAGCGCTCTATTGGGGTGATATGGTACTACGAGGTCCCTAAGATAAGATGGGACCTGATTATTCAAAACTTTATAAGTAAGAAGAAGAATTTTAAATTCTATTCTAGAATTAACAGGAAGCCAATGAAGAGAGGCCAATATGGGTGAGATATGCTCTCTCCTTCTAGTCCCTGTCAGTACTCTATCTGCAGCATTTTGAATTAACTGAAGGCTTTTCAGGGAACTTTTAGGACAACCTGATAATAATGAATTACAATAGTCCAGCCTAGAGGAATAAATGCATGAATTAGTTTTTCAGCATCACTCTGAGACAAGACCTTTCTGATTTTAGAGATATTGCGCAAATGCAAAAAAGCAGTCCTACATATTTGTTTAATATGTGCATTGAATGACATATCCTGATCAAAAATGACTCCAAGATTTCTCACAGTATTACTAGAGGTCAGGGTAATGCCATCCAGAGTAAGGATCTGGTTAGACACCATGTTTCTAAGCTTTGTGGGGCCCAAGTACAATAACTTCAGTTTTATCTGAGTTTAAAAGCAGGAAATTAGAGGTCATCCATGTCTTTATGTCTGTAAGACAATCCTGCAGTTTAGCTAATTGGTGTGTGTCCTCTGGCTTCATGGATAGATAAGCTGGGTATCATCTGCGTAAGAATGAAAATTTAAGCAATGCCGTCTAATAATACTGCCTAAGGGAAACATGTATAAAGTGAATAAAATTGGTCCTAGCACAGAACCTTGTGGAACTCCATAATTAACCTTACTCTGTGAAGAAGATTCCCCATTTACATGAACAAATTGTAATCTATTAGATAATACAATACAATACATAGTTTGCTATTAATATATATTGTTGTGCACCTCTGTTTGTATCCTGATCTCTCTGAGTCACACACCTCTGACTGAGGAGCTGTTTGGACCTGAGAGTGTATTTATTTATTTTCTTCTTTTGAGACATGAAATGAGACATACTGCAACTGGTTTTCTTATTGCTCTCTTTAAATGGTACAAAATTTGTATGTCTGTGTTTTTATGTGTTTTTACAAACATCACAGTAAAGCCCGGCTTCGGCGCAGACGTTTCCTCGGCGATAGCGACGTCACAGTGAAGCCCGGCTTCGGCGCAGACGTTTCCTCGGCGATAGCAACGTCACAGTGAAGCCTGGCTTCGGCGCAGACGTTTCCTCAGCGATAGCGACGTCACAGTGAAGCCTGGCTTCACCACAGACGTTTACTCGCCGATAGCGACGTCACAGTAAAGCCTGGCTTCGGCGCAGACGTTTCCTCAGCGATAGCGACGTCACAGTGAAGCCTAGCTTCAGCGCAGACGTTTACTCGCCGATAGCGATGTCACAGTGAAGCCTAGTTTCAGCGCAGATGTTTACTCTGCGATAGCGACGTCACAGTGAAGCCTGGCTTCGGCGCAGACGTTCCTCAGCGATAGCGACGTCACAGTGAGCCTGGCTTCACCACAGACGTTTACTCGCCGATAGCGACGTCACAGTGAAGCCTGGCTTCGGCGCAGACGTTTCCTCAGCGATAGCGACGTCACAGTGAAGCCTGGCTTCGGCGCAGACGTTTCCTCAGCGATAGCGACGTCACAGTGAAGCCTAGCTTCAGCGCAGACGTTTACTCGCCGATAGCGATGTCACAGTGAAGCCTAGTTTCAGCGCAGATGTTTACTCTGCGATAGCGACGTCACAGTGAAGCCTGGCTTCGGCGCAGACGTTTCCTCAGCGATAGTGACGTCACAGTGAAGCCTGGCTTCACCACAGACGTTTACTCGCCGATAGCGACGTCACAGTGAAGCCTGGCTTCGGCGCAGACGTTTCCTCAGCGATAGCGACGTCACAGTGAAGCCTAGCTTCAGCGCAGACGTTTACTCGCCGATAGCGATGTCACAGTGAAGCCTAGTTTCAGCGCAGATGTTTACTCTGCGATAGCGACGTCACAGTGAAGCCTGGCTTCGGCGCAGACGTTTCCTCGGCGATAGCGACGTCACAGTGAAGCCTGGCTTCGGCGCAGACGTTTCCTCGGCGATAGCGACGTCACAGTGAAGCCTGGCTTCGGCGCAGACGTATCCTCAGTGATACTTCTATTAAAGTTAAAAATTAAGAGGAAAATGTTATGAATTAATAAGTAGTACTAACCTGCAAGACGACGCCCATAACGGGCAGGCTGAGGGTGTGTCCTGGTACCGGTGAAGGCCATTGGTCAATCTGGTCGCACACTGAGTGACAGATGAAACGTCATCGGGAAACGTTTACTTGAATTATTTTTTTCTGTCTGGATGAAGAGTGATGTCACCTGCTTCAAGACATGTGCTCCAACTTATCAAGAATTCTGGAGCTATGATCTGCAGCACAGACTGGAACAGGACGGGTACGGCAACCTGGAGACCAGGACCAGGGGACTGAGCCAGCAGAAGAAACACAGCAAAATGAGGAATACAACAAGTTTCTGTGACATCATCTGCCAATCATAAAAATGTTTCATCTTCCTCACCTTCTGAAAATATCCTCTCCTCACGGAGAACGTCCTTCACCTGTCTGAAATACACGTAACCATGGAAATGTGACGTTCTCGCTGCCCAGAATGAGACATGGAGCAAGAAATAAAGACAGAAACAGGTTGTGATGAAGACAACTGACAAACTATTGGATAAGAACCAACCAATTAGATGCTGAAGTTGTCTCACCTGCAGGTTGACAGGTGCATTTCTGTTGTATGAGTCACCTCCAAACCAGGAGCCCCGCCTACCCACAGACTGACGGAGCCTGAAGCTGAACTGAGTGTCCCCGAGACACCCTGAAACACGAAAACACACTCACCTCTGATCTGTGAGCCCAAACAGGAAACAATTCACCTGTGACTAAGAGACCAACCTGAGTAAGAGTCTGGAAAAGACAAGTAGCAGATACTGGTTTTCTGCAAAAGATGATAGTTAGCCACAGACAAGAGCAGCAACTACCGACACAGACAATCACAGACGACAACAGCAACAACCAACACAGACAATCACAGATGATAGAGCAACAACCGACACAGACGATAAGAGCAACAACTGACACACTGACATAGGTGCAACAAGTGAAAAGGCGACCAAGAGCAACAAGCCACACAGAAGATCACAGGCGATAAGAGTAACAACGGACAAAGACGACGAGAACAACAACCGGCACAGACGACAAGAACAACAACCGGCACAGACAACAAGAGCAACAAGTGACAAAGGCGACAAGAACAACAACCGCCACAAACAATCGCAGACAATAAGGGCAACAACTGGCACAGACGATCTCAGACGACATGGGCAACAACCGACACAGATGATCTCAGACGATACAGGCAACAACAGACACAGACAACCTCAGACGATAAGGGCAACAACCGACACAGATGACCTCAGATAATACAGGCAACAACAGACACAGACAACCTCAGACGATAAGGGCAACAACCGACACAGATGACCTCAGACGATACAGGCAACAACAGACACAGATGATAACAGCAACAACTGACAGAGATATTCACAAACGATAAGGGCAACAACTGACACAGACATTAAGTGCAAGAAGCGACAAGGCGACAAGAGCAATGAGCGACACAGAGGATCACAGGTAATAAGAGTAACAACAGACAAAGACGACGAGAACAACTGACAGATGACGAGGGCGATTCTATGGTAACGGAATTACAATCAGAGCACATTTGTAATGGGGAGCTAAAATATGACCAGATTTCCCCATCGTCATAATTCCGTTACCATAGAATCACCCAAGAACAACTGATACAGAAGACAAGAACAACAAGCGACACAGATGATCGCAGATGATAAAGGCAACAACCGGCACAGACAATAAGGGCAACAACCAACACAGATGAACTCAGATGACATGGGCAACAACAGACACAGATGACCTCAGACGATACGGGCAACAACAGACACAGACGACCTCAGATGATAACAGCAGCAAGCGACACAGATGACCTCAGAAGCTAAGAGCAGCAATGGACACAGATGATCAGAGCAACAACGGACACAGACGAAAAGAACAACGGACACAGACAATCACAGACAATAAGCAGAACAATGGACACAGACAATCACAGACAATAAGCGCAACAACGGACACAGACGATCGCAGACGACAACAGCAACAACGGACACAGGCGATCGCAGACGATAACAGCAACAACAGACACAGACGATCGCAGACAATAAGAGCAACAACGGACACAGACGATCGCAGACAATAAGAGCAACAACGGACACAGACGATCGCAGACGATAAGGGCAATAAGCGGCACAGACAATGAGAGCAACAAGCGACACAGATGATAGGAACAACAGCTGACACAGATGATCACAAACGATAAGAGCAACAACTGACACAGACAATAAGTGCAAAAAGCGACAAAGACGCCAAGAGCAAAAAGCGACACACATAATCACAGACAATAAGAGCAACAAGGGACACAGATGACAAGAAGAACAACCGACACAGATAACTGCAGACGATAAGAGCAACAACCCGGCACAGATGACAAGAGCAACAACCGACACAGACGATCACAAACGATACGGGCAACAACAGATACAGACAACCCCCAGATGATAAGAGCAACAACCGACACAGACAACCTCAGACGGTAAGAGCAGCACGAGACAGACGATTACAGACAATAAGAGCAACAACCGACACAAATGATAAGATCAACAACCAACTGACAAACACAGACAATAAGAGCAACAAGGGACAAAGATGAAAAGAACAACAACTGACACAGATAATCGTAAACGATAACAGTAACAATGGACACAGACGATGAGAGCAACAACCAGCACAAACAATCAGAGCAACAATTGACACAGACAACAAGTGCAGACGGCGATAAGGGCAGCAACAGACTACCTCAGATGGTAAGAGCAGCAAGCAACACAATCACAACTGATAAGAGCAACAATGGACACAGTTGATAAGAGCAACAACTACACAGATAACAAGAACAACACGGGGCACAGATAATGACAGACAATAAGAGCAACAAGCGAAACAGACAACAAGAGCAACAAACAACATCGACGACAAGAACAATAACCGACACAGACAATCGCAGACGATATGGTCAACAACAGGCACAGACGATAAGAGCAACAACGGACACAGACAATAGCAGACAATAACAGTAACAACGGACACAGACGATGAGAGCAACAAGCGGCACAGATGGTAAAAGCGACAACTGATACAGATGAAAAGAACAACAACTGACACAGATGCTAAGAGCAACAACCGGCACAGACGACAAGAGCAACAAGTGACACAGACAATCACAGTCAATAAGAGCAACAAGCAACACAGACGACAAGAACAACAACTGACACAGATAATCGCAGAGGATAAGGGCAACAACCGGCACAGACGACCTCAGACGATAAGAGCAACAATGGACACAGTTGATAAGAGCAACAACGACACAGATAAGAACAAAAACAGACAATCACAGACAAAAAGAGCAACAAATGAAACAGACGACAAAAACAACAACCGACACAGACAACAAAAGCAACAAGCAACACAGACAATCACAGAAAATAAGAGCAACAAGGGACACAGACGACAAGAGCTACAAGCGAAAACAATCACAGGCGATAAGCGCAACAACCGACACAGACGAAAAGAGCACAAACCGACACAGACGAATTTAGAGCAACAACCGACACAGATAATCGCAGACGATAAGGGCAACAAACGGCCACAGACGATACTGGCAACAACGGGCACAGACGACAAGAACAACAACCGACACAAATAATCGCAGACGATAAGGGCAACAACCGGCACAGACGATCTGGCCAACAAGGGCACAGACGATACAGGCAACAACCAGCAAAGACAACCTCAGTACGATAAGAGCAACAACCGACACAGACGACCTCAGATGATAAGGACAACAACCGATAGAGACAACCTCAGACAATAAGGGCAACAACCGACACAGACGACCTCAGACGATAAGAGCAACAATGGACACAGTTGATAAGAGCAACAACGACACAGATGATAAGAACCAAAAACAGACAATCACAGACAAAAGAGCAACAAATGAAACAGACGACAAAAACAACAACCGACACAGATGACAAGAGCAAGAAGCAACACAATACAGAAAATAAGAGCAACAAGGGACACAGACGACAAAAGCTACAAGCGAAACAAACAATCACAGATGATAAGCACAACAACCGACACAATCACAGAAAATAAGAGCAACAAGGGACACAGACGATAAGAGCTACAAGCGAAATAAACAATCACAGACGATAAGCACAACAACCGACACAGACGAAAAGAGCACAAAGCAACACAGACGATTAGAGCAACAAGGGACACAGACGATTAGAGCAACAAGGGACACAGACGACAAGAGCAACAACCGACACAGATAATCGCAGACGATAAGGGCAACAACCAGCACAGACATTAAGAACAACAACCGACACAAACTATCCCAGACGATAAGGGCAACAACCAACACAAACGATGAGGGCAACAACAGACACAGACGATAAGAGCAACCGGCACAGACAATACGGGCAACAACCGACATACAGACAACCTCAGGCGATAAGGGCAACAATGGACATAGACGACCTCAGATAAGAGCGGCAAGCAACACAGACGATAAGAGCAACAACCGACACAAATAATCACAGATGATAAGGGCAACAACCGGCACAGACGTTAAGAACAACAACCGACACAGACAATCACAGACGATAAGAGCAACAAGTGACACAGACAATCACAGACAATAAGAGCAACAACCAACACAGACAATCACAGATGAAGAGCAACAATGGACACAGGCGATAAAAGCAACAATGGACACAGACGATCGCAGATGATAAGAGCAAAAAGCGGCACAGACGATAAGTGCAACAAGCAACAGACAATAAGTGCAACGAGTGACACAGACGATAAGACCAACAACAAACACAGACAATCACAGACAACAAGAGCAACAAGCGACACAGACGATAAGACCAACAACAAACACAGACAATCACAGACAATAAGCGACACAGATAATAAGTGCAACAAGCGACACAGATGATAAGAGCAACAACGGACACAGTCAATAAGAGCAACAACCAACACAAATGATAAGAGCAACAAGCGACACAGACGATCACAGGCGACAAGAGTAACAACCGACAAAAAACAACAACAACCAACACAAATGATGAGAACAACTGACACAGACAATAAGAGCAACAACCGGCACAGACGATAAGAGCAACAATCGACACAAATGATAAGAGCGACAAGCAACACAGATGAATCGATAGCCGATAAGAGCAACAATTGATACAGTCGATAAAAGCAATAATCGATAGAGATAATGAGTTGTCTCATTAAAGGTCAAGCAGAGCTTTTATTGGATTTTAGATAAGCAGGAAGAGGACAGTTATCATTTGAGACGTCTTCGTGTTGCAGCACATACCAAGGTTGGGTAGGATACTTTAAATGTAATCCAAAAGTAATCAGATTACAAGTAATCCAAATGTATATACATACATGCATGTAATCCACATGTATTCTGTTCAAAGTAATCTACCCAACCTTGCACATTACATCTGTAACAGAACTGCTGCAGACAGGATGCAGCCTCACCTTTTCACAATAAAGCCATTTGCTATAATCGTATCGACATTAAAAAGGTTTTTATCAGAGTTCTGCTCATTTTGCAAACACAGCAGAACACATTGTGTAAACACAGTTTACATTTAGAAATGCACTTTAGACAATTTATGGGCCTGTCAGTTCTGTAGAGCTCTCAGTGGAACTGATCTGCAATCAATAATGAGTAATGATTGACCCCACTGAATCAGACATGTAGGATGAGTCCTCCATACTCACCTCTTTCTCAGTGAGCTTCACATCCTGAGGATAAAGCAGCTGAAAAGACAAAAACACGCAGTAAACACGCTGGTCTTGTACCCTGAACCAAACACAGCCCATTAGCCTGCCCCCTACAGGAAGCCAACCCTCAACAAAATCTTTTCACACAATACTTTGTGGGATTACACCAAGGATCAGCTCTGAGTCCTTTCTTGTTTGCAGTGGTGATGGACAGGTTGACAGATGACATCATACAGGAGTCCCCATGGACTATGATGTTTGCAGATGACATTGTGATCTGTCGTGAGAGTAGAGAGCAAGTTGAGTCTAGTCTGGAGAATGAAAGTCAGACTGAGTCCATGTGTGTGAATGAGAGGGAGCCCAGTGGAATAGTGCAGTTACAAGGAGTAGAAGTGGTGAAAGTACATGAGTTTAAATACACTCAACAAAATATAACGCAACACTTTTGGTTTTGCTCCCATTTTGTATGAGATGAACTCAAAGATCTAAAACTTTTTCCACATACACAATATCACCATTTCCCTCAAATATTGTTCACAAACCAGTCTAAATCTGTGATAGTGAGCACTTCTCCTTTGCTGAGATAATCCATCCCACCTCACACCTGTGCACTAATCATGGTGTCTAATCAGCATCTTGATATGGCACACCTGTGAGGTGGGATGGATTATCTCAGCAAAGGAGAAGTGCTCACTATCACAGATTTAGACTGGTTTGTGAACAATATTTGAGGGAAATGGTGATATTGTGTATGTGGAAAAGTTTTAGATCTTTGAGTTCATCTCATACAAATGGGAGCAAAACCAAAAGTGTTGCGTTTATATTTTTGTTGAGTGTATTTAAACTCATGTACTTTCACCACTTCTACTCCTTGTACTGCACTATTCCACTGGGCTCCCTCTCATTCACACACATGGGACTCAGTCTGACTTTCATTCTCCAGACTAGACTCAACTTGCTCTCTACTCTCACGACAGATCACAATGTCATCTGCAAACATCATAGTCCATGGGGACTCCTGTATGATGTCATCTGTCAACCTGTCCATCACCACTGCAAACAAGAAAGGACTCAGAGCTGATCCTTGGTGTAATCCACCTCCACCTTGAATGAGTCTGTCATTCCGGACTGTGCATATCACGCTGTCACACTATTCTTGTACATGTCCTGCACTACCCTAACATACTTCTCTGCTACTCCAGGACGTCCTCATATACACCACAACTCTTCTCTTGGCACCCTGTCATAAGCTTTTTCTAAGTCCACAAACACACAATGTAACTCTTTCTGTCCTTCTCCATCAGTATTCTCAGAGCAAACATTGCATCTGTAGTGCTCTTTCTCGGCATGAAACGATATTGCTGCTCACAGAGTTTCACCTGTTTTCTAAGCTAGCTTCTACTACTCTTTCCCATAACCTCATGCTGTGGCTGATCAACTTCATGCTCCCGTTACACTCTGACTGATCAAGGAAGTGTATGAAGAGCTGATACTATCAGTTTGTATTCATTTTATCTGACAAAATGTCCTTTTCCTATCCACAAGATGAGTTCCTTGCAGCTGATGTCCACCAAATTAGTCAAAAAGTTGTGTGTGGGTTTCTAAGCTTTGAGCAGAGATCAGGTGGAGAGCTTTCCTGCTGCCTCCATGCTTGTTTGTTGTTTTGTCTTCTGTTGTCTTTTAAGTTTCCTGCAGCTGTCGACAGTTCATTCTGGTCTGATTGGCTAAAAGTCCAGCACTCGTGAAGAAAGGACCGACACAGCAAGCACAGCTCCACGCCTTAAAGAAATAGACGGTGCTCTTGCTGGCTCTCTCAGCGAGGAGAGGCGGCGGAGTTGTTTGACTGAGGAAACATGATGTAAGTAAGTAAATAAGTCCCTTTGGCTGCTCCCTTGTTTGCACTCGAGTCGCCACCAGCAAATCAAGGTGGATCTGCATGTTGAATTGGCACAGGTTCTACGCTGGATGCCTTCCTGACGCAAACTCCACAGTACATGGAGAAATGTGGCAGGGGTGGGATTTGAACCCGGAACCTTCTGCACTGAAACCAAGAGCATTAACCACTTGGCCACCACCCTGCTGAGGAAACATGATGTTCCTGCTTTCATATTGTCATATTTGTCTGTAACTGGGAAAATCCTTGTGCTGAGCGCAGAACTCTGGAAATGTGATGCTCATGTGTCCATTAGCGCCCCAACTCCACTGGAGACTGACGAATCTGCAACGACAAAATATGTAAATACATAACTAATTCCTGTTGTGTGTCAGTCAGGGTGTGACACAGCATTATGCCTCTGTAGTTAGTGCACTCTGGACATCACCCCTTGCCAGGGGACTGCCAGGCCCAGGACTGGCAGCTGTGCTGCAGCAGGTTGCACAGCTGGCAGGTGACAGCAGCAGCTGGTGACCTGTGACCTTTGTTTGTGGTCAGGCCGGAGACCGCTCCAACTGCAAACTGACTGATGTACTTTGCAAAAATGAAACAGGCCATTGGAAAGTCCATTGTGCTAAATAAGAGACAAACACGGTTTTTAAAGCAAATACGGTTCTATTTTTTGGTATGTTACATGTTTATCGATGAAGTGTGTTGATGGTGGTTTTAGAGTGATCCAGCTGTCTTTCGTCTTTCAGCTCATATTGTGTTTTGTTCTCTGTGGAAGGTTTGAATTCTGTCATTTGAAATGTTCAGACCTCCTCACATCCTCTCTTATATTAAACTGGGTACCGTAGTCTGGTTTGAGGGCGGGCTGCTAAAGGGGTTCAATGAGAGAGCATAATTCTACTTCTGGGGAACAGCCCTCGTCTGTCTCCATCACAAACACGGCCATTTTCACCTAGTCTTTGCACCCAAACAAACTGAAAATGCAAAGAAAAAGTGACGATCCGGTGGGAAAGTGGACATGTGTTGTGGGTTTATTATGACCCGGAGCTCAAACGGTCGAGGCGGTCGCGTAGGCGAGAGGACACAGCGCCTCTGGTTAGCCGTGTAGGCTAGCACTGACCTGACACAAGCTTTGCATCGTCTTCTGTTCGCCAATGGGAACTGGAAAAGCACCTGCACTTTTCGCAACTGCAGCAGCAAAACCCAAAACACGTACACCATTTTCCCCTTAGAAGTGACATTGTTTTTGTGCAGGCTGTCCCCCGGAAGTGGGTCAAATCCCACGATGTACATAGGGGTTGAGCGGACTGCGTTGACCCACCGTCCTCATAACCTTTAGTGTCACACCAAAAGCAGAAAAACAGCCTGGAAAACAGTCCGGGGACAATCAAACACTGACATGTCCGACTGCCACGAACACATCTTCAAACTCCCTCAGAGGGCGGAGTCAAAGAAAGGGGCGGGGCCGCCGCGTCTATAACACTAATAAATGAAATTACTGACTTTTCTTGTATATCTCTTTGCCCTTGTGTTTTGTTCGTTTGT
Organism: Thalassophryne amazonica; assembly: GCF_902500255.1. Lineage (NCBI taxonomy): Eukaryota > Metazoa > Chordata > Actinopteri > Batrachoidiformes > Batrachoididae > Thalassophryne > Thalassophryne amazonica. Next base: position 38,455,971 of record NC_047124.1, on the reverse strand, counting down.
TATAGTATTTGTTTGAAATAAAGGCTTCTTGAAAAAAAAAAAAAGACAGCTGTGGTTTTTTTGGGGGGGGGGGGGGGGGGCATGGAGTGTTGCAGATGCTAATGAAGCTAAGCTAAAGGGTACCTCGATAGCTGTCCGAGTTCCAGGTCGAATGTCACCACGCAGGCACACTCCAGCCAGGAGGAGAAGCCTCCGCTCCCCGCCTCTCCTCACGGAGACAAACGGGGCCCTCACCAACCGCTCCATGACAGGACGGCGGCGGACACACGTCCTCCGGGAGAGACAGCCTGATGCTGATGCTAATTGTCTAATGCTAACGGCCCTGCGCACGGCCGTGACGTCACAGTAGGCGCCATGTTGACATCCAGCTCATTTTATGTTACTTTTTTAAGTCGATAAATCTTTAGATTTCACAGTCCGCAACCTGCATCTGGCAACTACAACATTGTTTATATTGAAATTTTTTTTTTACATGTTCCAAAGATTTAAAGTTACATGTTAATTATAAATATAGCAGTTAAACTCATAAAACTCAATTAAAAAAGTACATCACTTATAAAAAATAAAATAAATGCAAAGTGCATTGCTTCTATAGGATAAAATAAGTGTATCCCAGATACCCAACAGAGGAATCTTTCCACCACTTGGCTCTGTGATCTTATACTTTTGGTCATGACCCAAGTTTATGACCATAAGTGAGGACAGGAGCATAAACTGACTGGTAAATTGAGAGTTTCACCTTCTGGCTCAACTCACACAAATTTCAGATGCCGCTTCAATCAGTTTATTGATCTCAGGCTCCAATTTACCCTCACTCACTCATGAACAAGACCCCAAGAAACTTAAACTGCTCTGACCGGGGCAGTAACTCTCCCCTGACCCAGAGGGGACAATCCACCTTTTTCCGACAGAGGGCCATGGTCTCAGAGCTAAAGGTGTGGATCACAGCCTCTTCACACTCTGCCTCAAACCTGTTCATCGGAGGCCAAACATCTGATTAAGCCAACACAGAACCACATCATCTGCAAAAAGCAGAGAAGCAACTCTGAGGTCACCAACCTGGACACCCTCCAGTCCCTGACTGGCGCCCGGAAAGTCGCATCCATGAACATCACAAACAGAAGTCCTCCTCCCGCCAGAAACAGTTCTGATGTAATGCTGAGAACGTGGACACAGCTTCTACTTTGGTCATAGAGAGACTGAATCGCACGCTGCAGCAAATCCGGTACGCGTACTCTCACAGCACCCCCACAATACCTCAAGGGACTTGTCATATGCCTTTCTAAGTCCACAAAACACATGTAGATTGCTTGGTCTAGTTGCTCTCCTTTCTTGGCTCAAGATTTCCTGGATTACTTTGAAATAGAAGACATCAGCAGGCGGACGGTTAAAGTGCAGCGTGATCAAGAGCGTCTCAGTGCAGTTCTCAATGTTACTAAGATCTCACAGCGCGGCGACCATCTCCGAGTTTGCGGGATTTGAAACCTGGAAAGGGTGGATGTGGATGACACTGAGTCAGTAACACTCGACTGGCTTAATCTACATAATTATTTTATGTTAATTACTGTCTTAATGTATTTATAATGCATTTGTTGGTTCTGCCCCACGTCTGGGTTTCCAGGTTTCGCCCCACGTCTACAAGTGTAGCTTATTTATGTACAACCCCAATTCCAATGACGTTGGGATGTTGTGTAAAATGTAAATAACTGAAATGAATTAAATTGAATTGAATTGATTTTCAAATCCTCTTCAACCTATATTCAATTGAATACCCACAAAGACAAGATATTTAATTTTCAAACTGATAAACTTTATTGTTTGTGCAATATTTGCTCATTTTGAAATGGATGCCCTGCAACACCGTTTCAAAAAAGTTGGGACGGGGCAACAAAAGACTGGGAAAGTTGATGAATGCTCAAAGAACACCTATTTGGAAACAGGTGAGTGTCATGATTGGGTATAAAAGGAGGCATCCCCAAAAGTCTCAGCCATTCACAAGCAAAGATGGGTGAGGATCACCACTTTGTGAACAATTGCATGAAAAATAGTCCAGCAGTTTAAGAACAATGTTTCTCAATGATTCAACTGCAAGGAATTTAGGGATTCCATCATCTACAGTCCAGAATATAAGCAGAATCAGAGAATCTGGAGAACTTTCTACACGTATGCGGCAAGGCTGAAAACGCAACATTGATGCCCGTGACCTTCGATCCCTCAGGCGGCACGCATTAAACCCAACATCATTGTGTAAAGGATCTTGGAACACTTCAGAAAACCATTGTCAGTTAACACAGTTCGTCGCTACATCTACAAGTGCAAGTTAAAACTCTACCATGCAAAGTGAAAGACAAACATCAACAACATCCAGAAACACTGCCGCCTTCTCTGGGTCCGAGCTCATTTGAAATGGACAGACACAAAGTGGAAAAGTGTGCAGTGGTCTGATGAGTCCACATTTCAAATTGTTTTTGGAAATCATGGACGTTGTGTCCTCTGGACAAAAGAGGAAAAAGACCATCCAGATTGTTACCAGCACAAAGTTTAAAAGCCAGCGTCTGTGATGGTATGGGGGTGTGTTAGTGCCCATGGCATGGACAACTTACACATCTGTGATGGCACCATCAATGCTGAAAGGTACATCCAGGTTTGGAGGAGCAACACATGCTGCCATCCAAGCAACGTCTTTTTCAGGGACATCCCTGCTTATTTCAGCAAGACAATGCCAAGCCACATTCTGCACGTGTTAGAACAAGCGTGGCTCGTAGTAGAAGTAGTACAAGACTGGCCTGCCTGCAGTCCAGACCTGTCGCCCACTGAAAATGTGTGGCGCATTATGAAGCGCAAAATACGACAACAGAGACTCCGGACTGTTGAACAACTGAAGTCGTACATCAAGCAAGAATGGGAAAGAATTCCACCTACAAAGCTTCAACAATTAGTGTCCTCAGTTCCCAAACGCTTATTGAGTGTTGTTAGAAGGAAAGGTGATGTAACACAGTGGGAACATACCACTGTCCCAGCTTTTTAGAAACATGTTGCAGGAATGCATTTCAAAATGAGTAAATAATTGCACAAAACAATAAAGTTTATCAGTTTGAACATTAAATATCTTGTCTTTGTATTCAGTTGAATATAGGTTGAAGAGGATTTGAAAATCATTGGATTCTGTTTTTATTTACATTTTACACAACATCCCAACTTCATTGGAATTGGGGTTGTAAAATTTCCTTTCTTTTTACAAATTGGTGGGTACTGCTAATACCTCAGGTTTCAACTGAGAGAAGACTTGTTTCACCTTTTGACCTGAAATTCCTGGTCTCCAAACCAGAGACATCTCTGGAAAACTCCCTCCAGCTAGACTGTCCAGGGTCTCTAATTTAGAGCTTTCAAGGAGTCCTTGAAACCTGTTTAATGGTGAAATTCCGGCCAGGGTGAATTACAAGACATCTTGATTGTTCCACGTCAAGCCAGAGAAGCTTCCTAGACCCACCACAATACCTCTTCCAAGCTGAGAGACCATAAAATTCAGAGCCTTGATAACCAGTTCCTCATACAGGCCTCAGTTCGAGGAGAAAAATCTTTGTTCAGTACAGAGAACATTATTTTATTTGCATATGAAAGTTCTGTTTTCTTGTGTTTATTCAAGCAAACTGCTTTGCATATATTCCATTTAATCTGACGTGTTCCTTTTTTAACACAGTTTATATGATTTTTGAAAGAATTACACAGGGGTCACTTTCGTTGGTCATCGTTGGGATCGTTATGATCAGACAAATAATGTGGTGTAGTTTTCAACGTGATTGGAGCATTTTTAAATTTTGGCTCCATATTTGAAAATAAACAGTTAATTTAGAATGTGTGTGCCAAGTTCTATGCATTTATCACAAAATGCACAATCTTTATGGAAATTTTTAGGTATGCTGCACCACTCCCTCTCTTTCTTAACAACTTAACTTTCTTTTGTGGCTAAAAGGCCCCAAGCAGCCTCATATATAGCTAAGCCACCATATGGCTCTTCATTCTGTGTTTCATAACTTTTGATAATAATGTACCAGCATAACTATTTTTAAGGCTTGTCAAGTTTTTAACTTCCTAGTAGAACTTTTCAGAATAAGAGTGAATTTACAGAAAAGCATCCTTTTCTTCTTTTTGTAATGTTACCACATCGCTGTCGAAACTTTAACTTTTTCTAAATTCACACACACTTTTAATCTGGCTCCACAAATTTTTGGAAGCCACCAGAAACTATTTCAACAAACACCATCACCTCTTGGGTCACATTAAGTTTACGATGGACCGTCCGAGCACCTCAGCCCGTCCTGCCAGCAAACAGCTGACACTGAAGCCTTGGGATCACCGGGGAAAACCAGCGGTTCAACCCCAGACCCAGGCAGGCTCAGGCCGACCTGGCCATCAGCAACAGACGAACTCTGCTCTTCAAAACCACCAATCAACACACCCTCATCAATAACCATGTAAAATACCAAAAAATAGAAAACATACAGTGAGGAAAAGAAGTATTTGAACACCCTGCGGTTTTTGCAAATTCAAATCAGATTTATTTACTTAACTCATTAAACTTGTATTTCACTTTCTTTCAACCAGAGGTGCAGACACAAGTCACCATCAAGTCATGAATCAGCAAGTCCCAAGTCATAATAGCCACCAATTGTTTGCAAGCTGACTTGAGAATGACTTGACAGTGACTGTCCCACCTCTCGCTGTTCAACATCTCATGAGTAACAAATGTATCCATAATAAACTTATTTATTCATTGTCCATATGTCAAAATGCCAGTAAACTGTTCATTTTTCGTGTATGTTTGTAAATCAAATGATAAATATTCCTGCTGTTGTGTTTATTGTGTTCAGGATGGAAACAGGTTGGTCAGATCAATCTTATCGTAGACTTTCACATTGAGACTGATTAATTAATAACGTCCACCAGCCAGGGACTGTGAGAATGGACCGGGCCACTGGGTCACCCGCCCTCGACCGCCACCCAATCCTCTCTGCACCCAACCCCCATGGCGCCCTCTGCAGGTTGTGAACCCACGGAGGGCGGGGCCCACGTCGCTCGTTCGGCTGAGCCCAGCCGGGCCGCATGGTCTAAGGCCCGACCACCAGGCGCTCGCCGCACGAGCCCCAACCCAGGCCTGGCTCCAGGGTGGGGCCCCGGCTCCGCCATACCGGGGCGACGTCTCTGTCCTTGATTTTTTACTGGTCATGGAGGTTCTGAACTGCCCGTCGACCCGTCACCTAGGACCTGTTGCCATGGGAGACCCTACAGGGAGCACCAAGCCCCCAGACAACATAGCTCCTAGGACTTCATCCGGGTACGGCAAACTCCCCCACCCCGATAAGCTCTTGATTTACCTATCGATCTACGTTCCGATCCTCACCTATGGTCATGAGATTTGGCTCATGACCGAAAGAACAAGATCGCGAGTACAAGCGGGCCGAGATGGTTTCCTCTGCAGGGTGGCTGGGCGCTCCCTTAGAGATAGGGTGAGGAGCTCGGAGTCGAGCTGCTGCTCCTCCACATCGAAAGGAGTCAGTTTGAGGTGGCTCGGGCATCTTTTCCGGATGCCCCCTGGACGCCTCGCTGGAGAGGTGTTCCGGGCACGTCCCACTGGGAGGAGGCCCAGAACACGCTGGAGAAACTACACTCTCTGGCTGGCTTGGGAACGCCTTAGGATTCCCCCGGAGGAGCTGGGGAAGGTGTTGTGTGGATCAGGAGGTCTGGGCGGCTTTGCTTGAGCTGCTGCCCGCACGACCCGTACTACGGATTAAAGCGGAAGAAAATGGATGGATGGATAATTAATAACATTATAGTTCCTATGGCTTAAATAACCCATAGGTGTGCCCTATTTTGAGGTAATTATATTCTAAATAATTAGTTAAATCTTAAAATTGTTAATTATTTTGGTGACCCATTAGGGAGGTCCAGTCCAACTTAATTCAACTTTTGGATCTTAGTAATACTTGCTACAGCTTGATGCTACCATGTGAGCTGTCATTAATTACAAATAATCATTAAGTTATTTTAATTCACTACGAGAGAGAGAGAGACAGAGGACAGAGCTGCCCGTGCTTGGTACCACGGTTAATGCAGCAGGTGAAGCTGTGATGGTTGGTAACCATGGCAACGGTCCGGCTGTGGTTGTTTTCCTGATTGCAGAATCATAACTCAGGAATATGGATTTTGTTTCTCTCCACACATTGAAGAAAAGAGGCTTGAACCGTTTATTACAGTGAAACATGTTTCTGAAGCAGCACCAACTTTCAGCCAAGAAAGTTTCAGCAGGTTCAGCATCATGGCAAAATGATTTCACCATCAATTAGCAACAGAGAAAAAAAAAAGATTTCAGGTGGTCATCCTGTCTGCAGAGATCCATGACGCTCTGTGGCACACGGCATCAGGAGCTGGTTTTACTGTCCACGTGTGCACCGGGAGGACGTCCACTGGAGGCAGAGGTGCTTCAGGGTCAGATGGCCACCTGCAGGGGGCACTGCAGTCCATCTTTAAATGGTGAGCGGCTCATGCTGGTTATGCTGACGTTTGACCACAAATACTTTCTGTCCAGAAACCGTCAGCGTGTAGACAAAATCCTCGAGAATCACTGTGGACAGAGACACACCCAAATTAGACGTTAACCTCTGACCTGTACAAAATGTCTTTACCCCAGACAGAATGTCAAAGAAAAAACAAAAAGAAAGGCTAATGTGGGAAAATACTAAGACTAAAGCAGGGACACTAAGACCAGCTGTAAGACTCAGTCCAGGCTGCTCTTTCCTGTCTGTGGGTCTGTGCTGAGGTACCGTCCCACACACACACACACACACACACACACACACACACACACACACACACACACACACACACACACACACACACACACACACACACACACAACACACACACACACACACACACACAACAGAGAGAAACGCAAACACACACAAATGGATGTCACAGTAGTCTGAGTTGGGAGTAGAACAGCAAAGAAACCGTACGTATGACACAGACCACAAATATTTTATAGATTTCTGTTTGTGACATGAAGAAAGCGCTCTGTGATGGACAAGGAGGCCTTCTTTTAGAAGACTCTGTGAAAAGGTGACTCGTGATCTGTGGCCATAGTGACCGTAGACCTGCTTCCAGAGGAATCCAAGCACTCTGTTCCTCCAAAATCCAGCCTCGTCCACTGTTCTGTCACACTGGGTCGACTACACTGAACAGTTATGGTAAATGGACTGCATTTATATAGCGCTTTTCCATCTGCATCAGACGCTCAAAGCGCTTTACAATTATGCCTCACATTCACCTCGATGTCAGGGTGCTGCCATACAAGGTGTTTGTGTTTTGTTTTGCTGTCGTTCTTGATGTTTTTTAATCATTTGTTTAGTTTTTGTAACGTTATTTTTTAGTTTGACTTCGTTCGACCGACTGAATGTTTTCACACAGTGCAGAAGCCTGTCTGAGGCTGCTGCTGCGTTCACGTACCATCAGAAATTACAGGGCAAACGCAACCTGTTTGCTTGGATTTTTTATTCTGGGTGGGGGGGTCAGCTTCAATGCGCTCAGGCACCTTATATAAGGAAGAATTTGTCTTTTGTGTGGATACAATTAATTATTTTGCCACAAGCAACTGCTGAATTTGAAACATAAAAGTTGTGTAATTTCCAACGGTACTTGAATGCAGCATTAGCAGCAGGAGCAGCTCCTGCATGCGCTTATTATGTTTTTATTAAACAATATGAGTGTAGGAATGACAATCCAGCCCTTCTGTACATGTGGCAACAGGTAGGTGATTCGAAAGATTATATAAAGAGCTCTTCTGGAAGACAGAATTCAGCAGCTGGTGGAAATAACCACACATGGGGGAGTTAATGCACGGCGTTCACACGGACTGATCAATTTACTGCTCTGATATATTCAATCATCTTTACACATATTTATTCCCGTTTTGACAGTTTTCTGTTATAAATCAATATATATGGCTTAGTAACGTAATACAGCAGTGACCACGGCACACCAGTTTTTTTTTTGTTTTTTTTTTATTAAATTGGAGTAAGATGGAGCGTGCAGCGTATTGACAGACAGTGAAGATTCTGATGATGAAGGAGATGATCCCTCTTTTGTTCTGGACGTGGAACCAGAGCAGGTGGATCCACCGACGTGTGCACAGATCTCCACAGCTTCTGTTTGCAGTTTCTCCAGGACTTACAGTAGTGTTCAGAATAATAGTAGTGCTATGTGACTAAAAAGATTAATCCAGGTTTTGAGTATATTTCTTATTGTTACATGGGAAACAAGGTACCAGTAGATTCAGTAGATTCTCACAAATCCAACAAGACCAAGCATTCATGATATGCACACTCTTAAGGCTATGAAATTGGGCTACTAGTAAAAAAAGTAGAAAAGGGGGTGTTCACAATAATAGTAGTGTGGCATTCAGTCAGTGAGTTCGTCAATTTTGTGGAACAAACAGGTGTGAATCAGGTGTCCCCTATTTAAGGATGAAGCCAGCACCTGTTGAACATGCTTTACCTCTTTGAAAGCCTGAGGAAAATGGGACGTTCAAGACATTGTCAGAAGAACAGCGTAGTTTGATTAAAAAGTTGATTGGAGAGGGGAAAACTTATACGCAGGTGCAAAAAATTATAGGCTGTTCATCTACAATGATCTCCAATGCTTTAAAATGGATAAAAAAACCAGAGACGCGTGGAAGAAAACGGAAAACAACCATCAAAATGGAGAGAAGAATAACTAGAATGGCAAAGGCTCACCCACTGATCAGCTCCAGGATGATCAAAGACAGTCTGGAGTTACCTGTAAGTGCTGTGACAGTTAGAAGACGCCTGTGTGAAGCTAATTTATTTGCAAGAATCCCCCGCAAAGTCCCTCTGTTAAATAAAAGACGTGCAGAAGAGGTTACAATTTGCCAAAGAACACATCAACTGGCCTAAAGAGAAATGGAGGAATATTTTGTGGACTGATGAGAGTAAAATTGTTCTTTTTGGGTCCAAGGGCCGCAGACAGTTTGTGAGACGACCCCCAAACTCTGAATTCAAGCCACAGTTCACAGTGAAGACAGTGAAGCATGGTGGTGCAAGCATCATGATATGGGCATGTTTCTCCTACTATGGTGTTGGGCCTATATATCGCATACCAGGTATCATGGATCAGTTTGGATATGTCAAAATACTTGAAGAGGTCATGTTGCCTTATGCTGAAGAGGACATGCCCTTGAAATGGGTGTTTCAACAAGACAATGACCCCAAGCACACTAGTAAACCAGCAAAATCTTGGTTCCAAACCAACAAAAATAATGCCTCACAGATGTGAAGAAATCATGAAAAACTGTGGTTATACAACTAAATACTAGTTTAGTGATTCACAGGATAAAAAAAAGCAGTTTGAACATAATAGTTTTGAGTTTGTAGCGTCAACAGCAGATGCTACTATTATTGTGAACACCCCCTTTTCTACCTTTTTTTTTTTTTTTTTTACTAATAGCCCAATTTCATAGCCTTAAGAGTGTGCATATCATGAATGCTTGGTCTTGCTGGATTTGTGAGAATCTACTGGTACCTTGTTTCCTATGTAACAATAAGAAATATACTCAAAACCTGGATTAATTTTTTTAGTCACATAGCACTACTATTATTCTGAACACTACTGTACGTGCTATGAGCTCCGTCCCACTGCCGAGTCCTGGAACTCAGAGATGCAGACACACACTGCTCCAGCTGTGGCTCCAGGAGCGTTTCATTTAAAGCGTAGAGATCATTAGCTTTGGTTTTGTTTAGTTCCTCTTTCGTCCCTTTTGCGCTCTTGCTTCACGGGCTGTTCAGTGATAAAGCTCTTTCGTCCACCTTTTCTCAATGAACTGTGACTTTTTTTTAAGTTTATTCCCTTCGTTCAGGACTCGTCGTGTGCCGTGTGACTGGGCCATAACCAAGGCACTCTGGGATATCCGAGGACAGTAATGTCCCTGGTTTGAACAGTCACAACCCGTCACAGCAGAGTAAAAAAAAAAAAAAAAACACAAGATGTGGTGGCACCTATAAAAACCTAGATGTTTTCCAAACAATAAACCTTAGATTAAAAGGGATATGAAACAGCTCCTTAACAGAAGGAAGGAGATGTTTAGCTCAGGAGACTGGCACAGGCTTAGGATGGTGCAGCGTGAGGTGAAGAGGAGCACGAGGAGGGCCAGGAGAGGAAACCACAGAACAACACCACACAGGAAGTGTGGAGGGGCATGAGAGCCATCACAGGCTACAAGGAGTGGGGGAGTGTGGCACACTGTAATGGGGATATGGCAGATGAGTTCAACTGTTTTTATAACCGGTTTGACTCTGTTCCTCTGACATGGACATGTACATACAGCAGCGCCTCCACCTCTGCTGCTGTGTTCCACCAAGCAGCTGTTCCATCTCTTCTGCTGCTTGTGAGTGTCATTTCATGGTGGAGGAGGTGCGTGATGAGCTGAGGAGAGTTTGCCCAGGGAAGTCTGCTGGTCCTGATGGTGAGGCTCCAAGGCTCCTGAAGGGCTGTGCAGCAGAGTTGGTGATTCCGCTACATACCATCTTCAACTGGAGTCTTCTAAGTGTGGACATGTCTGTCCCTGCCTTGTGGAAAACATCATGCCTTGTACCAGCTGTGTGCACAGCTGGCCGTCTGTGCATCTGTGCACATTACCTGACATGCGTTTAAAAGGAGGATCAGCAGACGCCTCGTTCACTTTGAACCGGCTGGCTGTTCGAACCATCTGCATCATCACCGCCGCCGTCTGCTCATCGTTCTCCAGCTCACCTGCAGACTGAGGATCAGAGGTCACAGGTCAGGACTCTGCTGCAGAGAAGTGGAACATTTAAAGGTCCGTTCGCTTACATACATATTATAGCTTGGTTATGAACATGTGTGACGTCAGAACTGACACGGCGCTCCCTGAGCGAGCGTCACTGATGTCACTATGTGCACGTGCACAGTCCCAACCCTCAGCAGCACCACAAACAGTTTACAGGCAACTAGCAGGTCAAGCACAGGATTAATAGCGTCAACAAATGTGTAAAAATGCCTGTTTAGCGGCAGACGGAGGAAAACCACTGTGCAACACTTGGAGGAGGTGAGACAGGCGCTGGATAGATGTGGGGAGAGAGAGACCATCAGGAAGGGACTGGGTGCAGGGAGGAACATGCTGAAACCTAAATTATAATCCAATTACATTTGTTCTGCAAATCTGACTGGTTAATCGTGTGAGATTTCCAACCATAAAATTGAAGGTGGCAAAATATTTGACCGTTTCACATTTGATGCGTTATGTTGCGCCCTGACCGCGTTGCTATGCAGATGTCAACTAGAAGCACTCGGAAAGCGCAAACCTCCGCCAAGGCCATAGGGTCACTGACGTCACATGGAATACCCTTTGGCAAAGAGACTTATTCCACATTGTTTCATGCATCTACCATCATGTTTCAGATTCAGTGGCTAACCCTCTGGGGTCTAAGGCCATTTTTTGGACAGTTCACTCGCCTGGCATAAATGTTTTATTATTGCTGTTAACAGCTCTCCCTGCATCCTGCTGTCAGGATACGTGGTCGTGTGGCACAGAAGGTGGGTGGACAGAAATGCAAACTCTCAGACGATATGTACGATGTAATGATAAACTTTATCTCACAAACAGTCCAAGGTCCAGTACACAGAAAGGCAGGCAGCGTAGCAAAGGTACAGATGAGGACAAGGCAAAAAATACGTGGTCAGGAACAGGTTGTGGTCAAAGGCACGGAGAGATACAATATCAGAGGCTGAGGCAGAAGACAAAATCCAGATAAACAGAATGAGGTCAAAAACACTGAGGCAAACGAGGCAATATCAGGGCTGGAAGGAAGATACAAAGATCAATGAGCTGGCACCGCAGTGAGGGAAGTGAGGGCTTAAATAACAGGTGATGTAACAACGTGCACGTGTGATTGAGGGTTCTGGAAGACGGTGTGGTCTGGTGAAACAAAGAGACGGGATGAGAAGCAAGAGAGAGAGAGAGAGAGAGTGCGAGTGCAAATGAAAAAGGAGTTAGTAAATGAAAACCAATTTTGAAAGTATAACGTGCCCACAGACCAACAAAAGGAACCATGAACCAAATAAAGGGCAAACTAGGAAACAGAGTGACAGACCTAAAATAGCACAAGAATAATAAGACTATAAACACAACTTGAACCAAATCTGAATATGACATCACAGACACAGGAAATAAGATAGAACCGATTATAACCCAAAGTAGAACAGAACGTGGCTGAAGTATAACTAATAACCATCACAGAAAATAAAGAAAGAACATAAACAAAACCAGGACCTACAGCAAAACAATGCAATGAATACAACAAATGATCACAGAAAACAATACCAAAAACAAAAAGAATACAACAAGATAAGACACCAAAGATACATAATAAACACAACCAGAGAAAACACAATATAAAACAATCAAAAAGGCAACCAAAAGGATCAAATCAGGGGAGGCAAATCAATCAATCAATCAATCAACTTTTTTCTTATATAGCGCCAAATCACAACAAACAGTTGCCCCAAGGCGCTCCATATTGTAAGGCAAGGCCATACAATAATTATAAAAAACCCCAACGGTCAAAACGACCCCCTATGAGCAAGCACTTGGCAACAGTGGGAAGGAAAAACTCCCTTTTAACAGGAAGAAACCTGCAGCAGAACCAGGCTCAGGGAGGGGCAGTCTTCTGCTGAGACTGGTTGGGGCTGAGGGAAAAAAACAGGAAAAAGACATGCCGTGAAGGGGGGCAGAGATCGATCACTAATGATTAAATGCAGAGTGATGCATACGGAGCAAAAAGAGAAAGAAACAGTGCATCATAGGAACCCCCCCACAATCTACGTCTAAAGCAGCATAACCAAGGGATGGTCCAGGGTCACCCGATCCAGCCCTAACTATAAGCCTTAGCGAAAAGGAAAGTTTTAAGCCTAATCTTAAAAGTAGAGAGGGTATCTGCCTCCCTGATCTGAATTGGGAGCTGGTTCCACAGGAGAGGAGCCTGAAAGCTGAAGGCTCTGCCTCCCATTCTACTCTTACAAACCCTAGGAACTACAAGTAAGCCCGCAGTCTGAGAGCGAAGCGCTCTAATGGGGTAATATGGTACTATGAGGTCCCTAAGATAAGATGGGACCTGATTATTCAAAACCTTATAAGTAAGAAGAAGAATTTTAAATTCTATTCTAGAATTAACAGGAAGCCAATGAAGAGAGGCCAACACGGGTGAGATATGCTCTCTCCTGCTAGTCCCCGTCAGTACTCTAGCTGCAGCATTCTGAACCAACTGAAGGCTTTTTAGGGAACTTTTAGGACAACCTGATAATAATGAATTACAATAGTCCAGCCTAGAGGAAATAAATGCATGAATTAGTTTTTCAGCATCACTCTGAGACAAGACCTTTCTGATTTTAGAGATATTGCGTAAATGCAAAAAGGCAGTCCTACATATTTGTTTAATATGCGCTTTGAATGACATATCCTGATCAAAAATGACTCCAAGATTTCTCACAGTATTACTAGAGATCAGGGAAATGCCATCCAGAGTAACGATCTGGTTAGACACCATGCTTCTAAGATTTGTGGGGCCAAGTACAATAACTTCAGTTTTATCTGAGTTTAAAAGCAGGAAATTAGAGGTCATCCATGTCTTTATGTATGTAAGACAATCCTGCAGTTTAGCTAATTGGTGTGTATCCTCTGGCTTCATGGATAGATAAAGCTGGGTATCATCTGCGTAACAATGAAAATTTAAGCAATACCGTCTAATAATACTGCCTAAGGGAAGCATGTATAAAGTGAATAAAATTGGTCCTAGCACAGAACCTTGTGGAACTCCATAATTAACTTTAGTCCGTGAAGAAGATTCCCCATTTACATGAACAAACTGTAATCTATTAGACAAATATGATTCAAACCACCGCAGCGCAGTGCCTTTAATACCTATGACATGCTCTAATCTCTGTAATAAAATTTTATGGTCAACAGTATCAAAAGCAGCACTGAGGTCCAACAGAACAAGCACAGAGATAAGTCCACTGTCCGAAGCCATAAGAAGATCATTTGTAACCTTCACTAATGCTGTTTCTGTACTATGATGAATTCTAAAACCTGACTGAAACTCTTCAAATAGACCATTCCTCTGCAGGTGATCAGTTAGCTGTTTTACAACTACCCTCTCAAGAATCTTTGAGAGAAAAGGAAGGTTGGAAATTGGCCTATAATTAGCTAAGATAGCTGGGTCAAGTGATGGCTTTTTAAGTAATGGTTTAATTACTGCCACCTTAAAGGCCTGTGGTACATAACCAACTAACAAAGATAGATTGATCATATTTAAGATTGAAGCATTAAATAATGGTAGGACTTCCTTGAGCAGCCTGGCAGGAATGGGGTCCAATAAACATGCCGATGGTTTGGACGAAGCAACCAATGAAAATAACTCAGACAGAACAACCGGAGAGAAAGAGTCTAACCAAATACCGGCATCACTGAAAGCAGCCAAAGATAACGATACATCTTTGGGATGGTTATGAGTAATTTTTTCTCTAATAGTCAAAATTTTGTTAGCAAAGAAAGTCATGAAGTCATTACTAGTTAAAGTTAATGGAATACTCAGCTCAATAGAGCTCTGACTCTTTGTCAGCCTGGCTACAGTGCTGAAAAGAAACCTGGGGTTGTTCTTATTTTCTTCAATTAGTGATGAGTAGAAAGATGTCCTAGCTTTACGGAGAGCTTTTTTATAGAGCAACAAACTCTTTTTCCAGGCTAAGTGAAGATCTTCTAAATTAGTGAGACGCCATTTCCTCTCCAACTTACGGGTTATCTGCTTTAAGCTACGAGTTTGTGAGTTATACCACGGAGTCAGACTCTTCTGATTTAAAGCTCTCTTTTTCAGAGGAGCTACAGCATCCAAAGCTGTCTTCAAAGAGGATGCAAAACTATTGACGAGATACTCTATCTCCCTTACAGAGTTTAGGTAGCTACTCTGCTCTGTGTTGGTATATGACATTAGAGAACATAACAAAGGAATCATATCCTTAAACCTAGTTACAGCGCTTCCTGAAAGACTTCTAGTGTAATGAAACTTATTCCCCACTGCAGGGTAGTCCATCAGGGTAAATGTAAATGTTATTAAAAAATGATCAGACAGAAGGGAGTTTTCAGGGAATACTGTTAAGTCTTCTATTTCCATACCATAAGTCAGAACAAGATCTAAGATATGATTAAAGTGGTGGGTGGACTCATTTACTTTTTGAGCAAAGCCAATAGAGTCTAATAATAGATTAAATGCAGTGTTGAGGCTGTCATTCTCAGCATCTGTGTGGATATTAAAATCGCCCACTATAATTATCTTATCTGAGCTAAGCACTAAGTCAGACAAAAGGTCTGAAAATTCACAGAGAAACTCACAGTAACGACCAGGTGGACGATAGATAATAACAAATAAAACTGGTTTTTGGGACTTCCAATTTGGATGGACAAGACTAAGAGACAAGCTTTCAAATGAATTAAAGCTCTGTCTAGGTTTTTGATTAATTAATAAGCTGGAATGGAAGATTGCTGCTAATCCTCCGCCACGGCCCGTGCTACGAGCATTCTGACAGTTAGTGTGACTCGGGGGTGTTGACTCATTTAAACTAACATATTCATCCTGCTGTAACCAGGTTTCTGTTAGGCAGAATAAATCAATACGTTGATCAATTATTATATCATTTACCAACAGGGACTTAGAAGAGAGAGACCTAATGTTTAATAGACCACATTTAACTGTTTTAGTCTGTGGTGCAGTTGAAGGTGCTATATTATTTTTTCTTTTTGAATTTTTATGCTTAAATAGATTTTTGCTGGTTATTGGTGGTCTGGGAGCAGGCACCGTCTCTACGGGGATGGGGCAACGAGGGGATGGCAGGGGGAGAGAAGCTGCAGAGAGGTGTATAAGACCACAGCTCTGCCTCCTGGTCCCAACGCAGGACAGTCACAGTTTGGAGGATCCAAGAAAATTGGCCAGATTTCTAGAAATGAGAGCTGCTCCATCTAAAGTGGGATGGATGCCGTCTCTCCTAACAAGACCAGGTTTTCCCCAGAAGCTTTGCCAATTATCAATGAAGCCCACCTCATTTTTTGGACACCACTCAGACAGCCAGCAATTCAAGGAGAACATGCGGCTAAACATGTCACTCCCGGTCCGATTGGGGAGGGGCCCAGAGAAAACAACAGAGTCCGACATTGTTTTTGCAAAGTTACACACCGATTTAATGTTAATTTTAGTGACCTCCGATTGGCGTAACCGAGTGTCATTACTGCCGACGTGAATTACAATCTTACCAAATTTACGCTTAGCCTTAGCCAGCAATTTCAAATGTCCTTCGATGTCGCCTGCTCTGGCCCCCGGAAGACAATTGACAATGGTTGCTGGTGTCGCTAACTTCACATTTCTCAAAACAGAGTCGCCAATAACCAGAGTTTGATCCTCGGCGAGTGTATCGTCGAGTGGGGAAAAACGGTTAGAGATGTGAACGGGTTGGCGGTGTACACGGGGCTTCTGTTTAGGGCTACGCTTCCTCCTCACAGTCACCCAGTCGGCCTGCTTTCCCGACTGCCCGGGATCTGCCAGGGGGGAACTAGCGGCGGCTAAGCTACCTTGGTCCGCACCGACTACAGGGGCCTGGCTAGCTGTAGAATTTTCCACGGTGCGGAGCCGAGTCTCCAATTCGCCCAGCCTGGCCTCCAAAGCTACGAATACGCTGCACTTATTACAAGTACCGTTACTGCTAAAGGAGGCCGAGGAATAACTAAACATTTCACACCCAGAGCAGAAAAGTGCGGGTGAGACAGGAGAAGCCGCCATGCTAAATCGGCTAAGAGCTAGTAGCTACGCAACCTAGCGGATTCCTAAAAACACACGAAGTGAATAATGTGTAAATAATTTAAAGGTGATTCAGCAGAAGGAGTGCCCCAATCAAGGCACCAAACAGGCCATGAAGCAGCACAGGCAACGCATGACAACAGCGAACGCACGACAACGTTGCTAAAATAAAATTTAAATCAACTAAACACGCTGTGGAGCAGCACAGATAACGCACGACAACAGTGCTAAAAGAGAAAAAATAAAAAAAAATAAATAAAAAAAATAAAAACGAAAGCGTTAGCAAGCTAGTTAGCTTGCCAACGCTGATGAAAGTTAGCTGATAAAAGTGCTCCGTTGCGATGTTTCGACCGTTAGAGGTCTTCCTTAGGCGTTGGAGCACAGTAAAAATGTAAAAAAAAAAAAAAGTAAAAAGGTAAAAAAGTCTTGAAAAAGACTGTTAATTCAAGTCCAAAGCAGCAGGTAGCAGTCTCTGTGTAAACAGTCCCAACAGAGAGCCAAAATTCTGATGCCAACATGTCAAGCACCACACGTCAAGCACTTACAAGAACCAAATGACAATAGGGTACAAACCCATAACATCACCCCGAGCTAGTACACACCCTGACACCCACAATCAAGTTTTATATCTCTTTTTTTTCAGGACAACCTGTACTTTTAAAATATATATGCTATAGTTGTGTTTTATAAGTGTAATAAAGGTTTACAATCAGAAATAAGAAAGGAAAAAGTAAAGCAGGAAATAATTTTCCACACACGTTTATTCAAAACACACAGCAAACTATAATAAACTAGTAACACATCACTCCTAAAAACAATCTTTGGTGTGTCACGTGAGGTGAATCTGCCCTATGATTGGATTTTGGAAAACCATGTGACGGTGAACCAATTCCGATTGGACACTGACACTGCTCACATCATCACACAGCTTCTATGAGGAGTACAAAGACGGTATATGGTGGCTTGAAAGTCCGCGGAGTTAACGTTTCAGCAAAAAAAAAAAAAAGTAAGTTTCTATCTCATATCATTAAAAAGTTATTTATAATTCAGTAAAGCTTGGTCTCAGCCGTCGTATACAGTGGCGTCGGCCCCAGAGGGTTAAAACCTTAGATCTTCAGCAAATGTATTTCTTAAGAGAAACTGCATGAACTACACGAGTTTTTTTTTATTTTCTATAATAAGTTTATTCAATGAGGAGAAACAAATGCTAAATTATTGTTGTGTCGTAACTTAATTTTTGTTCAGCCTTTGTGACCCATCGTCATGAAGTCAGATGCAAAAATGTTGAAATTGGCCCTATCCTACAATGATAAAGAATCCTTAAAAAATACTGGATCCAGATCGTGTTCCGGATCATTACCAAAATTTAATGACTTCTAAGTTAGGCCAAGATACACCCCTGGTAAAAATTTCATTGAAATCCGTTGAGGATTTTTTGAGTAATCCTGCTAACAAACCAACCAACCAACCAACCAACCAAGAAACGGACGCGATTGAAAACATAACCTCCTTGGTGGAGGTAATAATGGCATTGTCAGCTGAGAGCGAGAGAAACTGGAGCAGCGATGACGATGCTGAAATGGGTGAATTTAATCCACACGAACGTATTGATGTGGTTTCTGATACAGAATGACTCAATGCAGTTGACCAGATGGAGAAATCTGTGCTTCTTACAGTTTGGCATGAAGACCCTGTTGCTACGGTAAGCTTCACCGACCAATGTAAATATTGTAATTACTGCTGTGAAAACTGATAAATACAGTACTAACGGTGATTATTTGATGATTCGGAACCAGAACTCGAGCAACATTTCCCTCACACTACGTTCTGCGTAACAGTTTTATCAAACTATATTATTATGCAGGTTTAGATGAAGTCCTGAGTGGTCTTTTGCTGAGAACATGGATCCAGGTTGAATTACTTACAAAAAAATAAACCATGCAAACAATAAAATTGGATTAGAACGGGAATAAACCCCTTGTGCCTGATGATCCGCAAATTTAGTTTTAAAACAGATATTTGCGACCGGACAGTCCAGCATTAACCTCTGCAAATCATCAGACACAACAGGGCTACTCCCTAAATAACCAGAGGGTTGGGCAGTATGCCCCCCTTCCCCCTTTCTTGTAATCTGGGGCTGTTCCAGACAATAAATTGCAGTGAATGCAGCTAAAAACAAAACAAAACACTCCTCTAGTCGTATTCCAACAAGAATGTACAAATATATCTTTACAACTTAAAGTAAACCTGTAAACCACTTGACTTCTTTGTACTAACCGACACTATACCTGCTGGACTTTAGAACTGGGCAGCTCAGTCTCATTTGAGGCAGGCGCTAAAGGGGTCAAATATGATGCATATGATGTCATTTCTGTAGTTCCGGGGACAGAAACACAGCATTTTCTCTGAGTTTTTAGGCACGTTACATGCAAACAAAGTGAAAATGCAAAGAAAAAGTGAGGATGTGGTGGAAAGTGGACATATGGTGCAGTTTATGACGCAAACGTGTCGAGGCGGTTTTGCAGGCAACAGGACGCAGCTACTCTAGTTAGCTGTGTAGGCTAAGACTTACCGACACAACCTCTCACATTCACCCCATCTTCCCTTCTTCACTGGCAACTCAAAAAAAATGTCCTTTTCGCGACAGCATCAGTGATTGCAGCCAAAAACAAAACAGTCCACCATTTTAGAAGTTATGCTGTGTATATATTGTACAATGGGAACAGAGGTCCCTACAAGTGGTCAAATCCTACAATATCACACAGGGTTCAACGGTGAGTGCAGTGCCTTGTTACAGTCACACTTACTTCCATCATCTCTGGCAAGCATAATTACTCTGTGTTAGATTTTTTTGTCACTGGCTGTGTAGCGTGACTGCCCTCTGCGCAGTGTACTGTAAGTCACCCTGCTGAGTCTGGTCTGCTGGAGGTTTCTTGGGCTCTTCCTTACCACTGTGGTCTATGAGCTTGGTCAGGGGGTTGGTAACGTTGGACCTTACTCTTGTGAAGTGATTCACAGATGATTCCAAAGTCATATCTGTAAGGTGCCTTAGAATAGGTTTGGGTTTGTGGAATCCCGTGCGGGTTGAAGGTAGGCGCCACGGAATATCTGACGTTGCAGAAACAGCCAGCGTGGCAGCTGTTCCTTGGACATTGTGAGTGGCATTTCCGGTGACCCATACTGAGACAGAGACCTCTTGATGCCCGAGGCAAATCCTCTCACTGCCAACCTTCCGGTCAACTCCAGCCCTTCCAACCCCTGGCTGCTTCATTACTGGACTGCTGCCTTTGAAAGGACACCTGACTTCAGTGCAGTAACCATTATTAACCATTTCTCCAAGGCTGGGTACTTCATTACTCTACCAAAATGTTCCTCAGCCCAAGAAAATGCAGATCTCCACGTCCAACTTGGCATACCCTTGGAGATCATTTCAGATAGTAGTCCACGGGTTATTTCACATCCTGCACCACGATCAGCTCGTGGCGCAAATCCAGGACATTTCCTTTGATGTTGTAAGACGATTTAATTACACTAATGGTCAATTTAAATCAAATATGAACCAGACAGAAGTTTCTGAAATGGTTTCAGCCAGCAGCAAACAGACTGATCCTGTTAGACTTAAACTGTTTTGACTTTAATGATGTCATAAAGGAGCATGATGGACTTACCGCCAGTACACCGTCCTCACTGATGACCAGGTAACCAAGCTGGTCGGGAATCCTCTCCAGACCCTGAGTCAGCGTCGCCATCGTCTGAAACAACAGAACAACAGAAAGTCCTCTTTATGTTCCACAGAACCAACTATGAACATGACAGAAGAACCAGACGACTAACAGCTTTTTCTTTACTTCTCGGAGGGGGATAATTTTCTATGATATCCACAAAAACAGAAGAAATCAACAGTGTGTGAATTTATTTGTATCACAAAAGTAGTTTTTCAGAAAGCCAATTTTTAAGAACAAACAGTATGTCTAAATATAATTTTAATCAATGTTGAGGGTTTTTTTTTTTTTTTTTTTTACTTAAAAACAACCACGTGGTTGAGATCTGCAGAGATAATGTGAGAAATGAGCCGCTGGCACTGCAGTGAATTTAAACATTCTTAAATCACCAGGAGAGAGCTTGTCCATGTTCATCAAGTCAGTGTGTGAACATAAATGAACAAACCGATAAACAATATTCATGATACAGCAGTACTGATTTTTACAATGAGAATTACATTTTTAAATCCCAGAATCACTAAAATTCAGATTCAGCTGTTTACTGGTGAGGTGGAAAGGCTACAGATATCTGCGTCTGGGATGCACAGACCTGGTCCCAGCTGGACACGCTGCAGGCCCAACATTTTAATGACAAGTACTGAAAAGAATTCAACCAAGCTAGCGAGAAGAGTTGACCTGCCTGATGTACTAGGAGACATTATGATATACTACGACAGCGTCAAACCCCGACACAAAATATTTACAAGTTTTTTGCAGCCAAATCCATTAGCAGGAAGCACTTGTCCAGGGTGCACCCCGCCTCTCGCCCTGTGGCTGCTGGGACAGGCTCCGGTCCCCAGCCCCTCCCTGTGTGAGACGCCGCCGCCTGCTCACTGTTCCGTGTGTTTGGGCCCAAGGAGAAAGTGGGCGGGGTGCCGGGGGTCCCTGATAATGTGCACTGCCTTCTTTTTGCAGTGTTGACTTTAAACTGAGTCCATTGATGGAAGTTGAGTCCTATAAATTTTTCCAGCTGTTTTTGCTGCCTCTCTGCCTGAGTGGCGTTGCCGTACCACACTGAGGTGCCCGCGGTGAGGACACTCTGTGTGAGGACATGGCAGCTCAGCCCGGCCTTCCTGAGCCCTCTGATGAAGTGCAGCTGCTTCTGAGCTTTTTTCACAGTGGCTGCAGTCTTTGTAGACCAACTCATATCAGATGACACATGAAGGCTGGGGAACTTGTGGCTGTCCACTCTCACACATCAGTGCCCCCTGGTGGTGAGGGGGTGCAGTTGAAGTCAGTGATGGTTTCTGCTGCCTTTTCCACATTGAGGATGAGGTGGTTTTCCTCTCCGTGGGTACGTTTGCTGTCGACCACCGCCCTGCGCCCGGCCCCGTCCACACCCTTGGTGAGGCCCAGGATGGTCGTGTCGTCGGCGTATTTGATGATGACTGTGTCTGTGTTGGATACACAGTCGTGGGTGTACAGGGTGAAGAGTTTGAGGTTGAAGTCATTCAGGGTGGATGCATCTGGTTTCTTAGGTACGGGGATGATGGTGAAGGATTTGACGGTATGTTGGACTGCTGACTGTGTACGAGAGGCGTTGAAGATGTCTGTGGTTCTGCACAGGCCTTTAGGAATCTGGGTGAGACACCGTCTGGATCTGCTGCTTTCCACAGGTTCACCTGTTTCAAAGCCCTCAGGACCTGAGTGTGTGACACCTGAATGACAGAGTCGTCAGGGTTATGTGTCGCATGGACAACCAGACTCGTTGACCTGGAGCATAGGAAGGCGCTGCGGACCGTCTGCAGTCCGCTGCCACTTTATAACTTGCAGAGGATTGCAATAGGTCATGGGTTAAAGCAATAAATTTTCATCTGACTTGAAACTTTTTCCTGGCAAAAATCAATGGCAGCAATTCCCAAAAAAATGTGGCGTAGTGGGGGCACACACAGTTTTTTCCTCAATGAATACAATAAACACATACAGCATACAAATCTATTCTAAATAGCCTCTAAGGAGAGACAGATAAAGCATAAAAAGAATGCAAAACCTGAACATAAAGGTACATAAAAGGGTGGTGGTGGTGGTAGTGGGGGGACCAAGTCAAATTTTGTGTATTCTGGTGAATTTTAATGAGTATGAAGCCCTCTGAAACAAAGAAAACTCACTTCAAACTGTTAAGTAAAAACACAGTATTGAATATGGGGGGTCTGGGGGTGCTCCCCCAGAAATTTATTTTTTTAAAAGAGAAAGTCAAATTTTGTATATTCTGGTGAATTTTAGCAGCGTCGGCTCGCAGCGTCGGCTCGCAGCCGCTGCGACGCTCCGCCACAGGAAAAACACCTCTGTTGGAAGCCTTAAGGACAAGTTGGAACATGTCCAGCTGTTAAACAATTTCTCATATACTCACTCCACTGAAAGCCATCAAAAGCCGCCTGGATTTTACAAATGGTTATCAACACGGAGGTGTTTTTCCTGTGCCGTCGCACCGCACCGGCTGCGTCCCGACGCGCGGACCCGTCCGCACGTCTTTCATTAAAAAAATCTCCTTTAACAGTGGAATATCCGGATAAAATGCTGAAACCGACTTCTTCTGAAACTTCTCTGTTCTCTTGCGACATCCCGGGTCAACAGAGGCTTAAATGTGGAAGTTTTCAGCTTGAAACAGGCTGACGACGGCGCCTGAGAGCGCTGCACGACGTCTCGCTCTGTGGGAAGTCCTTAAAGCGACAGTATCACCTCAAAATCTCTCATCAGCCGTTAAAATTTTCACCGAAAACCAGCTTAATTTTTCGAACCGTGTCCACTTCAATGTGTCTCACAGGTTTAGAAAAAATTTTGATCAAACAAACTCGCCAGTCTCTCAGCAACTTCTCAGACAAAGGAATTCCGACGAGGGGCTGGACGACTCCTCCCACAAGGAGTGCTCACAGGCGAATGACGTCACCGACAGGCGTGGAAAAACTCACGCATGCGCACGAGGGTTCAAGCATGTCTGACGTAAAAACATATGAATGAAATCCATATAATTTTTGAAAAAAATAAAAAGGACCTATACTTTATGGACAGACTTCATATGTCTGTTATGTGTTACAGTTCATTGTTTGGTACCAAAATAATATTTTCTACATTTTTAAAAAGATTTTTAAGTCAAAAATTCATCAACGTAATGCGTCCGGAGAAAAATTTGATGGTTTCCCATCCGTTTCATGTAATTAATATTTCAGAAACTTTCTGGAAATAAATATAAAAATGTGTAAAATTATATAGTTTAACAGAATATAATCAGACATAATGGCTTCCAACAATGTACAAAAAAATATTTAAGGAAAACAGAGTGTCTGAACATGCAGTTTTCATTACCGCTGCACTGTATTCATGATCCTGTCCTAATCACAGCGTTGTTTTAAATGAAAATTTTTTGGCTCATAATGCACCACAAGGAAGAGAAGACAGAAGATGGCTACAAGGAAAGATTGTTTGTCATATTTTGATGTTGTTAATGGTGTAGTTCATCCTTACGGATCCTTATTTCCACACCATAGGTGTACATTACCGTAATGTGTAAGACTTAAAGTTTTTGAAAAGTCATTAATATGACACTTTACTGTAAGTAAGGTATTAAGGAGCCCAACTGTTAGTAAAAATATCTTACCCAAGTCATCATAGCTTCTGCCATTTTATGCTACTTTAGCAAAATGTCATTCATTACCGTAATGAACATCTTTCATTACCACGTAATATAGAGGCCTGTTGCGGTAATGAAGGCTAATATTACGGTGATGTGTATGAACAGTTTCTTTTTTGAAAAAAGAAATGTATTTTACAAATAGACAAATATATAATTAATGCTCATTTATATTCTTTAATATGAAGAGCACAGGGAAGGGAACGTAAGAAAGCTGCATCGAGAGCCAGAGTGCAGAAACAGAGGATTTACAATGACCCAGAACTTTTACAGTATAGGAGAAAGGAAAGGGAAAGGTAGGCCTAAATAAGAGGTGAGATGAGCAGATTATTTTGTATGTGACAATTCCTAACCCTCAACAATGTGCACACAAACATAATATATATATATATATATATATATATATATATATATATATATATATATATATAATATATATATATATATATATATATATATATATATATATATATATATATATCAATCAATTTTTTTATATAGCGCCAAATCACAACAAACAGTTGCCCCAAGGCGCTTTATATTGTAAGGCAAGGCCATACAATAATTATGTAAAACCCCAACGGTCAAAACGACCCCCTGTGAGCAAGCACTTGGCTACAGTGGGAAGGAAAAACTCCCTTTTAACAGGAAGAAACAGAGTAAATGTAAATGTTATTAAGAAATGATCAGACAGAAGGGAGTTTTCAGGGAATACTGTTAAGTCTTCTATTTCCATACCATAAGTCAGAACAAGATCTAAGATATGATTAAAGTGGTGGGTGGACTCATTTACTTTTTGAGCAAAGCCAATAGAGTCTAATAATAGATTAAATGCAGTGTTGAGGCTGTCATTCTCAGCATCTGTGTGGATGTTAAAATCGCCCACTATAATTATCTTATCTGAGCTAAGCACTAAGTCAGACAAAAGGTCTGAAAATTCACAGAGAAACTCACAGTAACGACCAGGTGGACGATAGATAATAACAAATAAAACTGGTTTTTGGGACTTCCAATTTGGATGGACAAGACTAAGAGACAAGCTTTCAAATGAATTAAAGCTCTGTCTGGGTTTTTGATTAATTAATAAGCTGGAATGGAAGATTGCTGCTAATCCTCCGCCACGGCCCGTGCTACGAGCATTCTGACAGTTAGTGTGACTCGGGGGTGTTGACTCATTTAAACTAACATATTCATCCTGCTGTAACCAGGTTTCTGTTAGGCAGAATAAATCAATATGTTGATCAATTATTATATCATTTACCAACAGGGACTTAGAAGAGAGAGACCTAATGTTTAATAGACCACATTTAACTGTTTTAGTCTGTGGTGCAGTTGAAGGTGCTATATTATTTTTTCTTTTTGAATTTTTATGCTTAAATAGATTTTTGCTGGTTATTGGTAGTCTGGGAGCAGGCACCGTCTCTACGGGGATGGGGTAATGAGGGGATGGCAGGGGGAGAGAAGCTGCAGAGAGGTGTGTAAGACTACAACTCTGCTTCCTGGTCCCAACCCTGGATAGTCACGGTTTGGAGGATTTAAGAAAATTGGCCAGATTTCTAGAAATGAGAGCTGTATATATATATATATATATATATATATATATATACAAACACACAGCAGATATAGTTCATGGAATGAGTACACAGACAACTTCACATTTATGATGTTTTAGAAATGGTGAAATTTAAAAACAAAATGGCTGCCCTATGAATCTGAAATTTTGTGGGCGGGGCCTCTTAGGTAGTGCAATTCATATAACAAAAGTTGGTACAGTGAACAACTTCAGGGTAAATATGTAAATAAACACACACACAAAATCATTGCTATAGTAGGCCTGTTCCAGTAAAATAGATGGTTGAAAGCGAGCCTGTTTCACGAGTTGTCACTTTCATTGTAGTATTCGATACTGATAATTTATCTTAACAGATCCCAAAAGCAAAAAGAAAGACGATTGCTAAAGGCAGCAGCAGAGCTGCCATCCAGACAGCTACAGAAAGACAAAAATGAAGAGAGAATTCAAACAGATGTAATGAAAAGAACCCTCCAAAGAATTGAGTGAAACCCCACCCTCAGATGAATCAGTTGATGTAAGTGCCGTCAACATTCATACATCCCCTGTCCCTCTCCTTTTGTGTCTTTTTTGACATTTTCTATTTGTATTATTTATTTGAATGCAAATTACAATACAAGATAAGGTAATCTATCCTCATGTTTCTGCAATCAAGCTAAAAACTTATTTCTCCACAGCTTGTTGCATGAGCCCAGGAGGGTCAAATTTAGAGATGTTTTCTTGCTTCTGTAGTCACTCTTGTGACTACTTTTCCCACAAGGAGTTTGTCTTCACTCACAACAATACACAGGAGTTGAAAGAGACCATCAAGGGTGGAACATGGGTCCTTGTAGACTATGATGGAGAGCTCTATCCTGGCACTATAACACAGGCATGTTCAAGACCTCTCATAGAGCAGAAAACATAGTAGGGAGGTCAAAATATTAAATATTCTTTTGTAAGTTCAGACGCAGGTTCATACAGGGATGTGATGCCAAAGGTCAGGGTCATGACCACTTCATAATTCTTAACGAAAGTATGCTGGACAGCATCTTAGTGCTGTTGATGTTCATTATTTTGCTTTTTTTCTTCAGAATGTCAGCGGTCAGTATAAAGTTGATACCATATGATCTGTGTAGGTGACAGGTTTCTACCTCACCTCTGTACAGTTCCCTAGCGAAAAGATTTGGTGATATATGGAAGACATCATAGAAATAATTTCTGAACCACTGCCTGCAACATCCTGTGCCAGGTACTTCAGTGTGGTACCAGAGATCTGGACCAAGTACATAAAAAAAAAAGAAAAAAAAAAAATAGAATTTTGATTTGACAGTGCTAGGTACTAATCAAATACTCAATGATTTTTGGCTGTCCTCTACTCAATCAGTTGTTTGTACGTCACGTAATAAGTTAGTTATATTACCCCTTACAGTCTTCTTGCACACCCTAATAACTACTAATAACGTTTTTTTCAGTGCAGTCCTTTAAAACAAAATCAATAGGAAAATTAATGTGAAAAACTGATGAAATGTTACGGTGATGAAATAATTGTTTACATAAAAATGTTTGTATGTGTTAATAATAAAAAATGCGGGTGATACTTACTACCTTTAAGAATATTTCAATAAAAAGTAAAAAAATATAATTTTGGTACGTCATATTTCTAATGAAATATGTGTTACCGTAATGAAATTTTTTCTCCCAATGTCTCTAAAAATGTCTAAAAATACCTCAAAAATGTCCATGTGGATTATAAATTCAAATTTAATAGTGAAATTAGATCATATTTAATATAAAGGTGGAAAAACATAATGTGTGTAATGGTTTCTGATTTTTGCTATGAGTTGTACCACCTTCATGAGAATCACCCTATTACTCAATACGCGTTTAATCCCCCAGCAAGATTTTTATTGTATTAGAAAGGGCAAGACTTACCCTCTTTAAAACAACAAAAAATCAGTGGGGGATTGTATGTGTTGGCCACCAGGCCGCGCCAAAGTGGGCAAATTAGTGTTTTTCATACAACTTTGGCACCCCCTGGTGGCCAACACGTTTAATGAATTATCATAAACTTTGCATTTCTGTTGAGACTAATCAGACCCACTGCAGGGTCTGTAATCAATGTAGAGAAATGATAATTTTCCTGACAAACACCCCCAAAAACAATGGCCACTCTGAAGGACCGATAAGGGAATCGTTACGGAAACAGGTTATTGATGTCTGTGGATCGAATCATTTCTTAACGATACCCTTTAGAAAGGAGTAGAATGCCACTTCCTTGATTGTTTTAGTGTACTTGGTGCAATTGATAGCCGAACACTCAGTTCCTTTAGATCAGGGGTGGCCAAGTTCGGTCCTCGAGAGCCACATTCCTGACACTCTTAGTTGTCTCTCTGCTCCAACATACCTGAATCCAATGAAAGACTCGTTAGCAGACTTTTAATGAGCCTTTCATTGGATTCAGGTGTGTTGGAGCAGGGAGACAACTAAGAGTGTCAGGAATGTGGCTCTCGAGGACCGAACTTGGCCACCCCTGCTTTAGATCTTGATGTTTTCTGATGTTGCTGGTATGATAGTTATGATCCATGATCATGAAACATGCACATCAACAGAAACTTTTGCCTCTAATACGACCCTAGAGTGACATAAAGACTGCCATTGTGCATCTATAGCAACACCCAGTTACACACATTCAAAATGGCGGCCAGCGATCAGCCAATTACAAAACAGCATATAGGAAGTCGGCCCTCTTTATGTTCTCTCTGCCTTAAGTCAAATCAAATCAAATCAATTTTATTTATATAGCGCCAAATCACAACAAACAGCTGCCCCAAGGCGCTTTATATTGTTAGGCAAGGCCATACAATAATTACGGAAAAACCCCAACGGTCAAAACGACCCCCTGTGAGCAAGCACTTGGCGACAGTGGGAAGGAAAAACTCCCTTTTAACAGGAAGAAACCTCCAGCAGAACCAGGCTCAGGGAGGGGCAGTCTTCTGCTGGGACTGGTTGGGGCTGAGGGAGAGAACCAGGAAAAAGACATGCTGTGGAGGGGAGCAGAGATCAATACTAATGATTAAATGCAGAGTGGTGCATACAGAGCAAAAAGAGAAAGAAACAGTGCATCATGGGAACCCCCCAGCAGTCTAAGTCTATAGCAGCATAACTAAGGGATGGTTCAGGGTCACCTGATCCAGTCCTAACTATAAGCTTTAGCAAAAAGGAAGGTTTTAAGCCTAATCTTAAAAGTAGAGAGGGTGTCTGTCTCCCTGATCTGAATTGGGAGCTGGTTCCACAGGAGAGGAGCCTGAAAGCTGAAGGCTCTGCCTCCCATTCTACTCTTACAAACCCTAGGAACTACAAGTAAGCCTGCAGTCTGAGAGCGAAGCGCTCTATTGGGGTGATATGGTACTATGAGGTCCCTAAGATAAGATGGGACCTGATTATTCAAAACCTTATAAGTAAGAATAAGAATTTTAAATTCTATTCTAGAATTAACAGGAAGCCAATGAAGAGAGGCCAATATGGGTGAGATATGCTTTCTCCTTCTAGTCCCCGTCAGTACTCTAGCTGCAGCATTTTGAATTAACTGAAGGCTTTTCAGGGAACTTTTAGGACAACCTGATAATAATGAATTACAATAGTCCAGCCTAGAGGAAATAAATGCATGAATTAGTTTTTCAGCATCACTCTGAGACAAGACCTTTCTAATTTTAGAGATATTGCGCAAATGCAAAAAAGCAGTCCTACATATTTGTTTAATATGCGCATTGAATGACATATCCTGATCAAAAATGACTCCAAGATTTCTCACAGTATTACTAGAGGTCAGGGTAATGCCATCCAGAGTAAGGATCTGGTTAGACACCATGTTTCTAAGATTTGTGGGGCCAAGTACAATAACTTCAGTTTTATCTGAGTTTAAAAGCAGGAAATTAGAGGTCATCCATGTCTTTATGTCTGTAAGACAACCCTGCAGTTTAGCTAATTGGTGTGTGTCCCCTGGCTTCATGGATAGATAAAGCTGGGTATCATCTGCGTAACAATGAAAATTTAAGCAATGCTGTCTAATAATACTGCCTAAGGGAAACATGTATAAAGTGAATAAAATTGGTCCTAGCACAGAACCTTGTGGAACTCCATAATTAACCTTAGTCTGTGAAGAAGATTCCCCATTTACATGAACAAATTGTAATCTATTAGATAAATATGATTCAAACCACTGCAGCGCAGTGCCTTTAATACCTATGGCATGCTCTAATCTCTGTAATAAAATTTTATGGTCAACAGTATCAAAAGCAGCACTGAGGTCTAACAGAACAAGCACAGAGATGAGTCCACTGTCTGAGGGCATAAGAAGATCATTTGTAACCTTCACTAATGCTGTTTCTGTACTATGATGAATTCTAAACCCTGACTGAAACTCTTCAAATAGACCATTCCTCTGCAGATGATCAGTTAGCTGTTTAACAACTACCCTTTCAAGAATTTTTGAGAGAAAAGGAAGGTTGGAGATTGGCCTATAATTAGCTAAGATAGCTGGGTCAAGTGATGGCTTTTTAAGTAATGGTTTAATTACTGCTACCTTAAAAGCCTGTGGTACATAGCCAACTAATAAAGATAGATTGATCATATTTAAGATCGAAGCATTAATTAATGGTAGGGCTTCCTTGAGCAGCCTGGTAGGAATGGGGTCTAATAGACATGTTGATGGTTTGGATGAAGTAACTAATGAAAATAACTCAGACAGAACAATCGGAGAGAAAGAGTCTAACCAAATACCAGCATCACTGAAAGCAGCCAAAGATAACGATACGTCTTTGGGATGGTTATGAGTAATTTTTTTTCTCTAATAGTTAGAATTTCATTAGCAAAGAAAGTCATGAAGTCATTACTAGTTAAAGTTAAAGGAATACTCAGCTCAATAGAGCTCTGATTCTTTGTCAGCCTGGCTACAGTGCTGAAAAGAAACCTGGGGTTGTTCTTATTTTCTTCAATTAGTGATGAGTAGTAAGATGTCCTAGCTTTACGGAGGGCTTTTTTATAGAGCAACAGACTCTTTTTCCAGGCTAAGTGAAGATCTTCTAAATTGGTGAGACGCCATTTCCTCTCCAACTTACGGGTTATCTGCTTTAAGCTGCGAGTTTGTGAGTTATACCATGGAGTCAGGCACTTCTGATTTAAAGCTCTCTTTTTCAGAGGAGCTACAGCATCCAAAGTTGTCTTCAATGAGGATGTAAAACTATTGACGAGATACTCTATCTCACTTACAGAGTTTAGGTAGCTACTCTGCACTGTGTTGGTATATGGCATTAGAGAACATAAAGAAGGAATCATATCCTTAAACCTAGTTACAGCGCTTTCTGAAAGACTTCTACTGTAATGAAACTTATTCCCCACTGCTGGGTAGTCCATCAGAGTAAATGTAAATGTTATTAAGAAATGATCAGACAGAAGGGGGTTTTCAGGGAATACTGTTAAGTCTTCAATTTCCATACCATAAGTCAGAACAAGATCTAAGATATGATTAAAGTCGTGGGTGGACTCATTTACATTTTGAGCAAAGCCAATTGAATCTAATAATAGATTAAATGCAGTGTTGAGGCTGTCATTCTCAGCATCTATGTGGATGTTAAAATCACCCACTATAATTATCTTATCTGAGCTAAGCACTAAGTCAGACAAAAGGTCTGAAAATTCACAGAGAAACTCACAGTAACGACCAGGTGGACGATAGATAACAACAAATAAAACTGGTTTTTGGGACTTCCAATTTGGACAAGACTAAGAGTCAAGCTTTCAAATGAATTAAAGCTCTGTCTGGGTTTTTGATTAATTAATAAGCTGGAGTGGAAGATTGCTGCTAATCCTCCTCCTCGGCCCGTGCTACGAGCGTTCTGACAGTTGGTGTGACTCGGGGGTGTTGACTCATTTAAACTAACATATTCATCCTGCTGTAACCAGGTTTCTGTAAGGCAGAATAAATCAATATGTTGATCAATTATTATATCATTTACTAACAGGGACTTAGAAGAGAGAGACCTAATGTTTAATAGACCACATTTAACTGTTTTAGTCTGTGGTGCAGTTGAAGGTGCTATATTATTTTTTCTTTTTGAATTTTTATGCTTAAATAGATTTTTGCTGGTTATTGGTGGTTATAAGTGGTACCGATTAGGTCAAATTTGATGACTGGCTCACAGATTAAAAACATAAAAATATAAGAATGAATGCATATCCTTTTATATGCATTTTCCAGTTTTCTGATTTGGACGTGTTTGAAAGCCCTCTTTCGGCTGATCATTTGACCTTTAAAGCCGTGGCACAGAGACACTCGGTCTCTTTGGCAGAAACCGAGGTCTCTCTCAGTGTTGTATAAAGTACCAGAAAATCACACATAAGTAAAAGTACAGATACCCATTTAAAAAATGACTTTTGTAGAAGTTCAAGTCACTGAATGAAATGCTACTCAAGTAAAAGTCTTAAAGTATCTAGTATTTATTGTACTTAAGTATGACAAGTAATGTACAACTAAATGTACTCAAGTATTGAAAGTAAAAGTACAAGTAAATGTTAATAATCAATAACGGACTGAAGTTTATCTAGGCTTGTAAATGACTGGTAGTATTAGTCAAAATACTGAAAATTGTGCACATCACACAAAAACACTTCAGAAACAAGGTTTCAAAACCTAAACGAGAGTAGGCTACTCACTAGGTGTTCACAAGAAACAATTATTTCTATATGCATTTATTTATTTTCATTGTTACATGGTTTTATCTTTTCTGTTGTGTTTTGTTTCATTCGGTTCTTTTTGTCTTTCTCTGAAATTGTATTTTAACATTATTAGTCTATTATGTAGACTATTATTGTTGTTATTGGACTCTTTTACGACAATGAACGCTGAGCCAATAATTATACAGAAAACAAATCAACACAAACGTGCTGATGCGAACAGCTTAATGCTAACTTTAACAATGAAAACGCCATAGACATGCTAACGCATTAGTATCCGTCCAGTTTTAAGATATAAAATACATCTATCAACTGTTTCAGAAGACCATAACAGGTCGGTTTAACATAAAAATATTAAATATTACTCACAGACATATGCTCTTCAGGGTTTTAATGAGAAAAAATTAGGCTAAAGCAAAATAAAATCCACGAATCACAGATCAACGCACTGCTTCGACCTGCGAATCACTGCTTCGATTGGTTCAAGGTTCAAAGCAAAGCCGCGCTGCAAAAAAAGTTGATTACAGACCCGCTGCAGGTCTGTAATCAATGGTGAGAAATTATCATTTTCCTGACAAACACCCCCCAAGTGTGCAACTGTAAAAAAAAGCCTACCGGACATGACTCAAGACAAATCGGCCTGACTTCGTTGCAGTCACTAGTAATCAGTGGTGTCTCTGGGTGAAAACAACTTTTTTTCGTGTGTGTTTTTTTTTTTTGCCACGAGTAACAGCATGACGCATAGAAAATCTATCGGAGTAGAAGTATGCAATTAAGGTCGGAAATGTAGTGAAGTAAAAGTGAAAGTAAGCTGAATTAAAAAACTGAAGTAAAGTACAAAGTTTCCCAAAACGTACTTAAGTACAGTAGTGAAGTATTTTATACAACACTGGTCTCTCTCCGGTCGACACTGTAAACCTGAGGTGGATCTGCATGTTGATTTGGCACAGGTTTTACGCTGGATGCACTTCCTGACCCAACTCCATATGACATGGAGAAACGTGGCAGGAGTGGGATTTGAACCCAGAAGCTTCCGTATTAAAACCAAGAAGACTAAAGAAATCACGTGATTATTCACATAAACACCAAGAAAACCTCTTGGCTCAATTTTATAAGATAAAATCGCGAGGACTCGCGTGACATTTGTAAGGTGTTTTAACGTGAAAAAGTTCAAAGTTGCAGATTTTGAAAAAAAAACAGTAAATGAAGCTGAAGGTTTTACCAATCACTGTCAAAATCATCATAAACGAAAAACAAAATAACGACACGTTTTAAAGACAAAAAAAACACAAAATAAAGAAAAATAAAGACGTACCATTTTCACCGCACACCGTCCTGCTTACACTCGGGTCACGTGACTCCTCCTCTTCTTCTGGTAAACACACAGCTGCAAATACTGCCGCCACCTGTTGGAGGGCGGAGTGAGCAACAACTGCAACGACCAGAGCTGGCTTATTGGACGGCTATCCGACGAAAATCTAGTGTCAGAATCCCAGTGAAAAACCGAAAGGAGCCAAGAAACACACAAACAGACACACAGAAACACACAAACGCACACAGAGAGCAAACCATACGGTTCTGTTTCAGCTTGTGAGTTAAATATCACATTGCAACATCTGGATCAGTAGAACGATTCTGGATCAGGATGCAGTTATTGCTCTGTGTTGTGGAATCCGGATCCAGGTAAAGTCCGGGTCACGATGTGAATCACATATCTGTTATTTTGAGTCGGAATCTCGGATTGCTCTTGTTTAGATGTTTTATTTTTTAGTCCTCCGCACAATAGGCGGCGCTCTCACGGAGGCTGCAGGCCCGCTGACAGCCGGTCAGCTGACACGTTCACGTGACCGCTGATCAACAGATTTTGTGTGTTTGTGCGTTTGGTCTAA